>NC_086445.1:181176254-181343754 GCF_028390025.1 Pseudophryne corroboree
GGAATGGTTACTCCCGAAGTGACGACAGCAGCAGCAGGAGGGAAGAACGAGGTATATGTAAAATCTTAATCCATTTTAGGCAAATTAGCTAGCAACCTCTCTTTGCCTCACTTCGCAGTACTTTATGAATTAGGACATTTTCAGTGTACATCCACCCTAAATATTTTTGAGAACTTTTTTTCTTTTTTTTTTCTTAGAGAACGCCATCCAAAAAATAGTTAACTAAATAGTTGTCCACCTCACCATGCTGTTAGCCAAATATCTGCATTTCCAAATTGTTTTTCAGTCCCATGACGCACTTAATTAGTGGATGGTAGGTTGAACAGGCATGCACATTGACACCCAGTTTGTTTCATTAGTTGGGACTTTGTTGGATCTGGCAAGCGGAGATTGAGTAGTTTTTAGTTTACCTTTTAAGATGCTTTGCTTTGTTTTAATCTTGGCATTGACTAGAGATCAAATAGATGATTACTGCGCTTGTGGATGCTTGTTACTTATCACATCAAATAAATATATATATATATATAGATAGATAGATATATAGATATAGATTTTTTTGTATTGCTCTTGGTACTCAGAAATTAATAAGTGTTAAGAATTAATGTTAGGAAGGCCTGTATTTATATAATATCACATTTATTGTGCAGTCACAATCACAAATATGCATCAAAAATATATATCAATAAACAACAATAAAATGGTAAAATTCCAAGGAGATTGATATCAATTATTTGTTCTCTCCTTCATATGCATACATTAAAACAAGTATTTCTCTTGCGTCCTAGAGGATGCTGGGGACTCCGTAAGGACCATGGGGGTATAGACGGGCTCCGCAGGAGACATGGGCACTATAAAGAAACTTTAGAATGGATGTGCACTGGCTCCTCCCTCTATGCCCCTCCTCCAGACCTCAGTTAGTTCCTGTGCCCAGAGGAGACTGGGTGCATTACAGGGGAGCTCTACTGAGTTTCTCTGGAAAAAAAGAATTTTGTTAGGTTTTTTTAGTTTCAGGGAGCACTGCTGGCAACAGGCTCCCTGCATCGTGGGACTGAGGAGAGAGAAGCAGACCTACTTAAGTGATAGGCTCTGCTTCTTAGGCTACTGGACACCATTAGCTCCAGAGGGAGTCGGAACGCAGGTCTCCCCTCGCCGTTCGTCCCAGAGCCGCGCCGCTGTCCTCATCACAGAGCCGGAAGAAAAAAGCCGGGTGAGTATAAGAAGAAAGACTTCAAACGCGGCAGAAGACTTCAGATCCTCTCTGAGGCAACACGCAGCAGTAACGCTGCGCGCCATTGCTCCCCCACACACACACACACACACACACACACACACACACACACACACACACACACACACACTGCAGGGCGCAGGGGGGGGCGCCCTGGGCAGCAATATTATACCTCTAGGACTGGCTAGTACATATATAGGCTGCGGAGGCAGTATATATTAAAATCCACCGCCAGCATTACAAAATTGAGCGGGACCGAAGCCCGCCACTGGGGGGGGGGGGGGGGGAGCGAGCTAACCAGCACCATTTTCTCCACAGAGCACTGCTGAGAAGCTGGCTTCCCGGACTCTCCCCTGCTGAACACGGTGACACAGGGCAGGAAAGAGGGGGGGGGGGGGCATTTGTAAGGCGCAGTGAGTGTATTGTATACAGATAATTATATATAAAAGCGCTATTTATCTGGGAATTTTGTTTCCAGTGTCAGTTGGCGCTGGCTGTGTGCTGGCATACTCTCTCTCTCTGTCTCTCCAAAGGGCCTTATTGGGGAACTGTCTCCATATAAATATATCCCTATGTGTGTGGGGGTGTCGGTATGAGTGTTGCGGCATGTCTGAAGTGGAAGGCTCATCTAAGGAGGTGGAGCAGATTGTGGTGTCTCCGTCGGCAACGCCGACACCTGATTGGTTGGACATGTGGAATGTTTTAAATGCAAATGTGACTTTATTACATAAAAGGATGGACAAAGCAGAGTCCAGGGAAAAAGCAGGGAGTCAATCCATGGCTTTAGCTGTGTCACAGGGCCCTTCAGGGTCCCAAAAACGTCCTCTATCCCAAATAACAGACACTGATACCGACACGGATTCTGACTCCAGTGTCAACTACGATGATGCAAGGTTACACCCAAGGGTGGCAAAAAGTATTCATTATATGATTATTGCAATAAAAGATGTTTTGCATATCACAGATGGACCCCTCTGTCCCTGACATGAGGGTGCACATGTTTAAGGAAAAGAAACCTGAGGTAACCTTTCCCCCATCTCTTGAGCTAAATGAGTTATTTGAAAAAGCTTTGAAAACTCCAGATAAAAAACTGCAGGTTCCCAAGAGGATTCTTATGGCGTATCCTTTTCCTGCACGGGACAGGGTACGGTGGGAATCCTCGCCCATGGTGGACAAGGCTTTGACGCGCTTGTCCAAGAAGGTGGCGCTACCGTCTCCAGACACGGCAGCCCTTAAGGATCCTGCTGATCGCAGACAGGAAACTACCTTAAAATCTATTTATACATATACAGGTGCTTTACTCAGGCCGGCAATAGCATCGGCATGGGTATGTAGCGCAGTTGCAGCTTGGACAGATACTTTGTCAGCTGACATTGATACCCTAGATAGGGATACCATTTTATTGACCTTAGGTCACATTAAAGACGCAGTCTTATATATGAGAGACGCTCAGAGAGATGTTGGGCTGCTAGGTTCGAGAGCCAACGCCATGGCGATTTCGGCTAGGCGAGCCCTGTGGACCCGCCAATGGACAGGTGATGCAGACTCAGAGGCATATGGAGGTTTTACGTTACAAGGGTGAGGTTTTATTTGGGGAAGGTCTAGCGGACCTGGTTTCCACAGCTACCGCGGGTAAATCTACTTTTTTGCCTGTTGTTCCCCCTCAGCAAAAGAAAACTCCACAATATCAGATGCAGTCCTTTCGGTCGCATAAGTCCAGAAGAGGTCGGGGCTCATCCTTCCTCGCCAGAGGTAAGGGTAGAGGGAAAAGAACGCCTGCTACGGCTAGTTCCCAGGACTAGAAGTCCTCCCCGGCTTCCACTAAATCCACCGCATGACGCTGGGGCTCCACTGAGGGAGTCGGCACCGGTGGAGGCACGTCTTCGACTCTTCACCCAGGTCTTGGTTCTGTCAGACGTGGATCCTTGGGCGCTGGAAATTGTGTCCCAAGGCTACAAACTGGAATTCGAAGAGGTGCCTCCGCCAATTTTTCAAGTCGGCCTTGCCAGCTGCTCCCACAGAGAGGGAAATAGTGTTAGCTGCAATTCAAAAGCTGTGTCAACAGCAAGTGATTTATCAAGGTTCCCCTAGTCCAACAGGGGAAAGGGTACTATCCAACCCTGTTCGTGGTCCTGAAACCGGATGGCTCGGTCAGACCCATTTTAAATCTAAAATCCCTAAACCTGTACTTGAAACAGTTCAAATTCAAGATGGAAACGCTCCGGGCAGTGATTTCCAGCTTGGAAGGGGGGGATTTTATGGTGTCACTAGACATAAAGGATGCATCCCATCATGTCCCCATATATCCTCCTCATCAGGAGTATCTGAGATTTGCTGTACAGGACTGTCATTACCAGTTTCAGATGTTGCCGTTTGGGCTTTCCACGGCCCCGAGAATTTTCACCAAGGTGATGGCGGAGAATGATGGTGATCCTGCGCAGACAGGGAGTCACAATTATCCCGTACTTGGACGATCTCCTGATAAAAGCGAGATCGAGAGATCAATTGCTGAAAAGCGTGTCGCTCTCCCTGAGGGTGCTACAACAGCACGGTTGGATTCTAAATCTGCCAAAGTCTCAATTGATTCCAACGACTCGTCTATCATTCCTTGGCATGATTCTGGACGCGGAACAGAAGAGGGTTTTTCTCCCAATGGAAAAAGCCCAAGACCTCCAGAACATGGTCAGAGACCTGCTAAGAACAAAAAAAATGTCTGTTCATCAATGCACTCGAGTTCTGGGAAAAATGGTGGCAGCCTACGAGGCCATACCCTTCGGCAGATCCATGCGAGGTCATTTCAGTGGGACCTTCTGGGCAAGTGGTCCGGGTCCCATCTACAAATACATCAGAAGATAAGCCTGTCCCCCAGGGACAGGGTGTCTCTCCTGTGGTGGCTGCAGAGTGCTCACCTTCTAGAGGGTCGCAGGTTCTGATAACCACGGACGCGAGCCTCCGAGGATGGGGAGCAGTCACACAAGGAAGGAATTTTCAGGGACTATGGTCAAGCCAGGAGGCTTGTCTACACATCAACGTGCTGAAATTGAGGGCCATATACAACGGCCTACGACAAGCGGAGAATCTTCTTCGCGACTTACTGGTTCTGATTCAATTAGACAACGTCACAGCCGTGGCTCATGTGAACCGCCAAGGCGGGACAAGGAGCAGAGTGGCAATGGCGGAAGCCACCAGGATTCTTCACTGGGCGGAAAATCACGCAAGCGCTCTGTCAGCAGTCTTCATTCCGGGAGTGGACAACTGGGAAGCAGACTTTCCTCAGCAGAAACGATCTCCATCCAGGAGAGTGGGGACTTCATCAAGAAGTTTTTGCAGAGATAAGTCATTGGGGACTTCCTCAAGTAGACATGATGGCGTCACGCCTCAACAAGAAGCTTCGGAGGTATTGTGCCAGGTCAAGGGACCCTCAGGCAGTAGCGGTGGACGCCCTGGTGACACCATGGGTGTGTCAGTCGGTCTGTGTTCCCTCCTCTTCCTCATCTCAAAAATATTGAGATTCGTAAGACGAAAAAGAGTGCAGACAATACTCATTGTTCCAGATTGGCCTCGAAGGGCCTGGTATTCAGATCTTCAGGAAATGCTCACAGAAGATCCATGGCCTCTTCCTCTCAGGGAGGACCTGTTGCAGCAGGGGCCCTGCGTGTTCCAAGACTTACCGCGGTTACGTTTGACGGCATGGCAGTTGAACACCGAATCCTAGCTGGGAAAGGTATTCCGGAAGAAGTCATCCCTACGCTGATAAAGGCTAGGAAGGAGGTGACTGCAAAACATTATCACCGTATCTGGAGGTAGTATGTATCTTGGTGTGAAGCCAAGAATGCTGCTACGGAAGATTTCCATCTGGGCCGTTTTCTCCACTTTCTATAGACAGTATATGGGCCTGAAGTTAGGCTCCATTAAGGTACAGATTTCAGCCCTATTTTCTTTCAGAAGGAATTGGCTTCTCTTCCAGAAGTCCAGACTTTTGTAAAGGGAGTGCTGCACATCCAGCCTCCTTTTGTGCCCCCAGTGGCACCATGGGACCTTAACGTGGTGTTACGGTTCCTAAACTCTCACTGGTTTTAACCGCTTCAGACTGTTGAATTAAAATGTATCACTTGGAAGGGTGGTCATGTTGTTGGCCTTGGCATCTGCAAGGCGGGTGTCCGAATTGGCGGCCTTGTATCACAAGAGCCCCTATTTGATTTTCCATATGGATAGAGTGGAGTTGAGGACTCGTCCTCAATTTTTGCCCAAGTTGGTTTCATCATTTTCATATAAACCAGCCTATTGTGGTGCCTGTGGCTACGGGTGACTTGGAGTACTCCAAGTCCCTGGATGTAGTCAGGGCCTTAAAAATCTATGTAGCCAGGACGGCTCGGGTTAGGAAAACAGAGGCACTGTTTGTCCTGTATGCAGCCAACAAACTTGTTGCTCCTGCTTCAAAGCAGACTATTGCTTGCTGGATCTGTAACACTATTCAGCAGGCGCATTCTACGGGTGGATTGCCGTTACCAAATTCGGTAAAGGCCCATTCCACTAGGAAGGTGTGCTCTTCTTGGGCGGCTGCCCGAGGTGTCTCTGCTTTACAGCTTTGCCGAGCAGCTACCTGGTCGGGTTCAAACACTTTAGCAAAGTTCTAGAAGTTTGATACCCTGGCTGAGGGGGACCTTGTGTTTGCTCAGTCGGTGCTGCAGAGTCGTCCGCACTCTCCCGCCCGGTCTGGAGCTTTGGTATAAACCCCATGGTCCTTACGGAGTCCCCAGCATCCTCTAGGACGTAAGAGAAATTAAGATTTTAAACCTACCGGTAAATCTTTTTCTCCTAGTCCGTAGAGGATGCTGGGCGCCGGTCCCGGTACGGACTCTTTTCTGCAAGGCTTGTATATAGTTATTGTTTACATAAGGGTTATGTTACAGTTGAAATCAGTCCTTGCCTGATACTGTTTTGTTCATACTGTTAACTGGTTTCGTATATTCCAGGTTATCTGGTGTGGGCTGGTATGAATCTTGCCCTTGGATTAACGAAAATCCTTTCCTCGTACTATCCGTCTCCTCTGGGCATAGTTTCTCTAACTGAGGTCTGGAGGAGGGGCATAGAGGTAGGAACCAGTGCACACCCATTCTAAAGTTTCTTTATAGTGCCCATGTCTCCTGCGGAGCCCGTCTATACCCCCATGGTCCTTACGGAGTCCCCAGCATCCTCTACGGACTAGGAGAAAAAGATTTGCCGGTAGGTTTAAAGTCTTATTTTTGATTCCTATGATGGTATAAAATAGTTTGGAAATGGTAACTTTTGGCAAACTCCCAGACTTTTATCTTCCAAAGAATGAGAAAAATGTATTTTAGTTAATTTGTAACAATGATCACAGCAGCTGTTTGTGTCCAAATAGTTTCATTAGTAGCTGATATTCACCTCTGAGCTGGATGTATTTAATAGTGCTGCAATTGCCGGCGTTCGGGCTAATAAGTTCGTTTATGGAAGCACTATACACGGGTATAATTACCATTCCTGGTGCCTCTAATCACTCAGCCACATGTATCTCCACTGCACGGCCATTTCTCCCAATGGTGATTGACTCACCGCTGGCGTGACTTTTGTCTGGTCAGGGGTGCCTCCGCATGGTGTTTCCCAATAGCGCCAGGTGATCTGACCGCGGGTGCCGCTGTCCGCTCATGAGCGCCTGCTCGCTATGGCTTTCCTGGTGGTGGTAATGATAGACGTTGCGGGAACTGGTCCATCTTGAGAAAGTCCCAGGGGTAAATATACTAAGATGGGTGTTCTATATTAGATGGGATGTTGCCCATAGCAATCAATCAGATTCCAGGTATTGTCTTCTAGAAGGTGCTCAATAACTAAGAAGTAGAATCTGATTGGTTGCTATGGGCACCATCCCATCTTAAATAGAACTCCCATCTTAGTAAATTTACCCCCCAGTGAATTGTGTAACGAAACGCCTTGACAAGAGCAGCAATTGCTATCCTCCAGCCTTCCTCCTACCACCATTTGAGCCCACCACAGAGTTTGCCACTGGACTAAGTTTGTACAAAATGATGAGATGGCATGGCACTGCAGAATGCTGTGGTAGCCATGCAGGTTAAGTGTGCCTCGAATTTTTTATAAATCACCAACAGTGTCACCAGCAAAGCACCCCTACACCATCACACCTCCTCCTTCATGTTTCATAGCGATTGATGGTTTTTGCAACTGCACTTAAGGATACATTCAAAGTTCTCGAAATTTTCCACATTGACTGACCTTCATGTCTTAACGTAATGATGGCTTGTTTCTCTTTGCTGAGTTGAGTGGTTCGTGCCATAATATGGATTACAACAGTAGTCAAATAAGGGTGTCCACTGTGTACTAACCCTACCTCTGCACAACACAACTACTGGTCTCGAACACATTAGGAAGGCAAGTAATTCCACAGATTGACTCTTGACTAGGCACACCTGTTAATTCAAAACCTTTCCAGGAGACTGCCTCATGAGGCTGGTTTAGAGAATGCCAAGAGTGTGCAAAGCTGTCAAATCAAAATTGTATTTCTGCAGCGGGGTACACTGGATTCCACAGGGAATAACATTGGGGTATAGAGTTGGATCTTTATCTGAGGCACGAACAAGCAAAAGTTTTGACTGTTTCCAGGATGCACTTCACTGCCTCCTGTATAGCCCCGCCTTCAGGCACTGGAGCTCAATTTGTAAGTTGGTGCCTGCAGTGCAGACAGCTAACAGGTGGGGCGCTAGGCAGCCCTGACAATAGCTTTTTAGAAGACTTCAAGGGCCGCAGCACTTTCTATGTCTTTATGACGTGCTGTGGCTCCATCACCTCCCTCAGCGGCGCTGCATACTCCCGTGGCCTGGTTCCTGGGTACTTGAAGCGGAGACGCACCGGTTTTCGGGCACATTGCTGCTGTCACTCTCCAGGATCGTGTGGCTGCACTAACGGGAGGAGTTAAGATGGTCCCCCAGGTGGGACCAGCCGGTAAATCGTGATCCGGTCGCGATCCCAGGAGACGGACCGCGCCACTGGCGTGGACACGCACAGGAACTCAAGTATATCCACCAGGGCAAGGAACACAGGTCGGATTTACTAAAATCCGTTTATAAAAGGCTCCACAGTACCCGGTGGTGAAGTCCAGCAGAGGGGATAAGGTGCTGACCTGTAGACCCTCCCCCCAGCTCCGGGCGCCATCTACTGCTGCTGTTCCCACCCTGGAGCTGCCGTTCTCTCTCTCACTCACTCCCTGATTGAGATTTTGGCGCCATTAGATAGCTGGGCTGATCTTCGGGACTGCTGGGCACTGTGTCCTCTGAAAATCCCCCTGTATCATCAGCGCTGTGCATTTACAGACACTTAAGTATTCTACATGTCATTTTAGACAGTGTTGGTTAAAAACAAGTATACTGCTATGTGAATATTTAGTACAAGTATTCTGTGATATACATCCAGTGTTTACTGTGCTTTGTTAGATCTGTATACATACATACTTATATGTAATTTACTAGTCCAGTGCAGTTTTATTGTTTATGTAATAATTCCTGCATTGTACCTGTGTAAAAGATGCTAGCTCGTTATCCTATCCCTGCGAGTTGAGTAACAAGTGGGATACTCCACCGCTGGTGGACTCATTTCGCCTGTCTTGTGGAGTCATCTACTCTGCCTATCACCACTGTCACCTCACTGAAGGAACCGACAGAAAAGCGTGTGGAGGGATGCCTGAAGTCTATTTACACTCTTACCGGTGCTGTACATAGACCCACTATGGCGGCCTCTTGAGCGGCAAAAGGAATTGAAGCATGGGTTCAGGCAATTGAGGATGAACTACCTCAGGATTTCTCTGACGTCCTAGTGGATGCTGGGAACTCCGTAAGGACCATGGGGAATAGCGGCTCCGCAGGAGACTGGGCACAACTAAAGAAAGCTTTAGGACTACCTGGTGTGCACTGGCTCCTCCCACTATGACCCTCCTCCAGACCTCCGTTAGAATCTTGTGCCCGGCTGAGCTGGATGCACACTAGGGGCTCTCCTGAGCTCCTAGAAAGAAAGTATATTTTAGGTTTTTTATTTTACAGTGAGATCTGCTGGCAACAGACTCACTGCAGCGAGGGACTAAGGGGAGAAGAAGCGAACCTACCTAACTGGTGGTAGTTTGGGCTTCTTAGGCTACTGGACACCATTAGCTCCAGAGGGATCGACCGCAGGACCCGACCTTGGTGTTCGTTCCCGGAGCCGCGCCGCCGTCCCCCTTACAGAGCCAGAAGCATGAAGATGGTCCGGAAAATCGGCGGCAGAAGACTTCGGTCTTCACCAAGGTAGCGCACAGCACTGCAGCTGTGCGCCATTGCTCCTCATGTACACCTCACACTCCGGTCACTGATGGGTGCAGGGCGCTGGGGGGGGGGGGGGGCGCCCTGAGGGCAATATTACACACCTTGGCTGGCAAATCTACACCATATATAGTCCCAGAGGCTATATAGGTGTAAATTAATACCCCTCCAGAGTTTCTAAAACGCGGGAGAAGTCAGACGAAAAAGGGGCGGAGCTATCTCCCTCAGCACACTGGCGCCATTTTCTCTTCACAGTGCAGCTGGAAGACAGCTCCCCAGGCTCTCCCCTGTAGTTTTCAGGCTCAAAGGGTTAAAAAGAGAGGGGGGCACTAAATTTAGGCGCAATTTGTGTATACAAGCAGCTATTGAGGAAAAAATCACTTGGTTATAGTGTTAATCCCTGCATTATATAGCGCTCTGGTGTGTGCTGGCATACTCTCTCTCTGTCTCCCCAAAGGACTTTGTGGGGTCCTGTCCTCAGTCAGAGCATTCCCTGTGTGTGTGGTGTCGGTACGGCTGTGTCGACAGGTTGGATGAGGAAGGTTACGTGGAGGCGGAGCAGAGGCCGATAAATGGGATGTCGCCCCCTGTGGGGCCGACACCAGAGTGGATGGATAGGTGGAAGGTATTAACCGACATTGTCAACTCCTTACATAAAAGGCTGGATGATGTAACAGCTGTGGGACAGCCGGCTTCTCAGCCTGCGCCTGCCCAGGCGTCTCAAAGGCCATCAGGGGCTCAAAAAACGCCCGTTAACTCAGATGGCAAACACAGATGTCGACACGGAGTCTGACTCCAGTGTCGACGAGGTTGAGGCATATACACAATCCACTAGGAACATCCGTTGCATGATCTCGGCAATGAAAAATGTGTTACACATTTCTGACATTAACCCAAGTACCACATAAAAAGGGGTTTTATGTTTGGGGAGAAAAAGCAGCCAGTGTTTTGTTCCCCCATCAGATGAGTGAATGAAGTGTGTAAAGAAGCGTGATTCACCCAATAAGAAATTGGTAATTTCTAAAAAGTTACTGCTGGTGTACCCTTTCCCGCCAGAGGATAGGTCACGTTGGGAGATATCCCCTAGGGTGGATAAGGCGCTCACACTTTTGTCAAAAAAGGTGGCACTGCCGTCTTAGGATACGGCCACTTTGAAGGAGCCTGCTGATAAAAAGCAGGAGGCTATCCTGAAGTCTGTATTTACACACTCGGGTACTATACTGAGACCTGCAATTGCCTCAGCATGAATAGTGCTGCTGCAGCGTGGTCTGATACCCTGTCAGATAATATAATACCCTAGACAGGGATAATATTTTGCTAACATAGAGCATATTAAAGACGTTGTCTTATATATGAGGGATGCACAGAGGGATATTTGCCGGCTGGCATCCAGAGTTAATGCAATGTCCATTCTGCCAGGAGGGTATTAGAGACCCGGCAGTGGACAGGTGATGCTGACTTTAAAAGGCACATGGAGATTCTGCCTTTATAAGGGTGAGGAATTGTTTGGGGATGGTCTCGGGGACCTCGTATCCACAGCAACAGCTGGGAAGAAAATTTTTTACCTCAGGTTTCCTCACAGCCTAAGAAAGCACCGTATTTTCAGGTACAGTCCTTTCGGCTTCAGAAAAGCAAGCGGGTCAAAGGCGCTTCCTTTCTGCACAGAGACATGGGAAGAGGGGAAAAGCTGCACTAGACAGCCAGTTCCCAGGATCAAAAATCTTCCTCCGCTTCCTCTGAGTCCACCACATGACGCTGGGGCTCCACAGGTGGAGAAAGGTGCGGTGGGGGCGCGTCTCGGGAACTTCAGGGACCAGTGGGCTTGCCCACAGGTGGATCCCTAGGTTCTGCAAGTAGTATCACAGGGATACAAGCTGGAGTTCGAGGCGACTCCCCCTCGCCGTTACCTCACATCAGCCTTGCCTGCTGCCCTCGGAGAAAGGGAGTTAGTACTGGCGGCAATTCACAAGCTGTACTTCCAGCAGGTGAAATCAAGGTACCCCTCCTTCAACAAGGCCAGGGTTACTATTCCAAAATGTTTGTGGTACCGGAACCAGACGGTTCGGTGAGACCCATTCTAAAATTGAAATCCTTGAACACTTATATACGAAGGTTCAAGTTCAAAATGGAATCGCTCAGGGCGATTATTGCAAGCCTGGAGAATTTCAGGGTATCACTGGACATCCAGGATGCTTACCTGCATGTCCCTATTTACCCTCCTCACCAGGAGTACCTCAAAATTGTGGTACAGGATTGTCATTACCAATTCCAGACGTTGCCATTGGTCTGTCCCCGGCACCGAGGGTATTTACCAAGGTAATGGCCGAAATAATTATCCCGTACTTGGACAATCTCCTTACAAAGGTGAGGTCCAAGGAGCAGTTGTTTGTCGGAGTAGCACTATCTCGGGAAGTGCTACAACAGCACGGCTGGATTCTGAATATCCAAAGTCGCAGCTGGTTCCTACGACGCGTCTACTGTTCCTGGGTTTGGTTCTGGACACGGACCAGAAAAAAGGTGTTTCTCCCGGAGGAGAAAGCCAAGGAGCTGTCATCTCTAGTCAGAGGCCTCCTGAAACCAAAACAGGTGTCGGTGCATCACTGCACGCGAGTCCTGGGAAAAATGGTAGCTTCCTACGAAGCAATTCCATTCGGCAGGCTCCATGCAAGAACTTTTCAGTGGGACCTGTTGGACAAGTGGTCCGGATCGCATCTTCAGATGCATCGGCTGATAACCCTGTCTCCAAGGACCAGGGTATCTCTGCTGTGGTGGCTGCAGAGTGCTCATCTTCAAGAGGGCCACAGATTCTGCATACAGGACTGGGTCCTGGTGACCACGGATGCCAGCCTTCGAGGCTGGGGGGCAGTCACACAGGGAAGAAACTTCCAAGGACTTGGGTCAAGTCAGGAAACTTCCTTACACATAAATATTTTGGAACTGAGGGCCAATTACAATGCCCTAAGTCAGGCAAGAACCCTGCTTCAGAACCAGCCAGTACTGATCCAATCAGACAACATCACGGCAGTCGCCCATGTAAACCGACAGGGCGGCACAAGAAGCAGGATGGCGATGGCAGAAGCCACAAGGATTCTCCGATGGGCGGAAAATCACGTGTTAGCACTGTCAGCAGTGTTCATTCCGGGTGTGGACAACTGGGAAGCAGACTTCCTCAGCAGACACGACCTACACCCGGGAGAGTGGGGACTTCATCCAGAAGTCTTCCAACTGATTGTAAACCGTTGGGAAAGGCCACAGGTGGTCATGATGGCGTCCCGCCTAAACAAAAAGCTAGAAAGATGTTGCGCCTGGTCGAGAGACCCTCAGGCAATAGCTGTGGACACTCTAGTGACACCGTGGGTGTACCAGTCGGTTTGTGTTCTCTCCTCTTCCTCTCATACCCAGGGTACTGAGGATAATAGGAAGAAGAGGAGTAAGAACTATACTCATTGTTCCGGATTGGCCAAGAAGAACTTGGTACCCGGAGCTTCAAGAAATGTTATCAGAGGACCCATGGCCTCTACCGCTCAGACAGGACCTGCTGCAGCAGGGGCCCTGTCTGTTCCAAGACTTACCGCGGCTGCGTTTGACGGCATGGCGGTTGAACGCCGGATCCTGAAGGAAAAGGGCATTCCGGAGGAAGTCATTCCTACGCTGATTAAAGCTAGAAAAGAAGTAACCGCAAACCATTATCACCGCATTTGGCGAAAATATGTTGCGTGGTGTGAGGCCAGGAAGGCCCCAACAGAGGAATTTCAGCTGGGTCGATTTCTGCACTTCCTACAGTCAGGAGTGACTATGGGCCTAAAATTGGGTTCCATTAAGGTCCAGATTTCGGCTCTGTCGATTTTCTTCCAGAAAGAACTGGCTTCACTGCCTGAAGTTCAGACATTGTCAAGGGAGTCCTGCATATTCAGCCTCCTTTTGTGCCTCCAGTGGCACCTTTGGGATCTCAACGTGGTGTTGAGTTTCCTAAAATCACATTGGTTTGAGCCACTTAAAACCGTGGATTTAAAATATCTCACGTGGAAAGTGGTCATGTTATTGGCCTTGGCTTCGGCCAGGCGTGTGTCAGAATTGGCGGCTTTATCGTGTAAAAGCCCTTATCTGTTTTTCCATATGGATAGGGCAGAATTGAGGACTCGTCCCCAGTTTCTTCCTAAGGTGGTATCAGCTTTTCACTTGAACCAACCTATTGTGGTGCCTGCGGCTACTAGGGACTTGGAGAATTTCAAGTTACTGGATGTAGTCAGGGCCTTGAAAATTTATGTTTCCAGGACGTCTGGAGTCAGGAAAACTGACTCGCTATTTATCCTGTATGCACCCAACAAGCTGGGTGCTCCTGCTTCTAAGCAGACTATTGCTCGCTGGATTTGTAGCACAATTCAGCTTGCGCATTCTGCGGCTGGACTGCCGCATCCTAAATCTGTAAAAGCCCATTCCACAAGGAAGGTGGGCTCTTCTTGGGCGGCTGCCCGAGGGGTCTCGGCTTTACAACTTTGCCGAGCTGCTACTTGGTCAGGGTCAAACACGTTTGCAAAATTCTACAAATTTGATACCCTGGCTGAGGAGGACCTTGAGTCTCTCATTCGGTGCTGCAGAGTCATCCGCACTCTCCCGCCCGTTTGGGAGCTTTGGTACAATCCCCATGGTCCTTACGGAGTTCCCAGCATCCACTAGGACGTCAGAGAAAATAAGATTTTACTCACCGGTAAATCTATTTCTCGTAGTCCGTAGTGGATGCTGGGCGCCCATCCCAAGTGCGGATTGTCTGCAATACTTGTATATAGTTATTGCCTAACTAAAGGGTTATTGTTGAGCCATCTGTTGAGAGGCTCAGTTATATTTCATACTGTTAACTGGGTATAGTATCACGAGTTATACGGTGTGATTGGTGTGGCTGGTATGAGTCTTACCCGGGATTCAAAATCCTTCCTTATTGTGTCAGCTCTTCCGGGCACAGTATCCTAACTGAGGTCTGGAGGAGGGTCATAGTGGGAGGAGCCAGTTTTAGTCCTAAAACTTTCTTTAGTTGTGCCCAGTCTCCTGCGGAGCCGCTATTCCACATGGTCCTTACGGAGTTCCCAGCATCCACTACGGACTACGAGAAATAGATTTACCGGTGAGTAAAATCTTATTTTTACTTGCGCTGCCAGACAATATCCATCATATTTTACCACAGCCTCTCACTACATCCAGGAGGCGGCCTCTGATGCAGGGGTCATGGCGGCCAAGGCTTCTAAGTCTATCCTGGCTCGCCGGATTCTGTGGTTGAGGACCTGGACTCTAAAAAGACCTTGGAGGTGCTTCCTTTCAAGGGAGACATACTATTTGGGGAGAATCTGAACAAGATTGTGACTGACTTGGCGACGGCCAAGACTGCGTTTTTCCCAAGTACTAATCCTTCTGCTCAGAATGCTAAGAGTACAACTTTTCGTTCCTTTCGACCTCCAAGTAAAGCAAAAAGTCAGGCTTGCCCGAGACAGGCTCGTACTTCCAAAACCACTAAGCCCAAATCTAAAAATCCTGCTCCGCCCGTCAGCCTGCTTCCAAACAAGACAAGCCTGCTGCATGATGGGGCGGGCATCCTCCTGGGAGATCCCATGGTGGGAGGCCAACTTTTGCAGTTCGCCCAGGCCTTTGGATGTGGTACGGGCTCTCCGTATCTATGTGAAGAGAACATCCTCTATTAGGAAATCTGATTCTCTCTTGTATTGTTTGGTTTTCATAAACGTGGCTGTCCTGCTTCCAAGCAGACCCTGGCCAGATGGATTAGAATGGTGATTGCACATGCTTATGTACAGGCTGGTCGTCCAGCTCCTGCTACCATCAAAGCCCATTCTACTCTGTTGGTTTGACCTTCTTGGGCGGCCAACCGTGGTGCGACCCTTGAACATTTGTGCAAGGCGGCTATGCGGTCCTCAGGGAACTCGTTAATAACGGTTCTATGCCTTTGATACTTCCGCCTCCCAGAATGCTTCCTTTGGACGCCGGGTTCTTGTGCCCGCTACAGTGCGTCCTCTCCCATAAGGAACTGCTTTAGGACATCCCCGATGTTAATCCTTGTGGAGCCCAGTGTACCCCGCAGCAGAAAACGAGATTTATGCTAAGAACTTTTGCGAGGTACACTGGGCTCCACGAGTCGCCCACCCTGATTCACTTAGCTTTTTTGGGTTGGTTTGGCATAGCCGCTGGCACCCTCTCCTGTGGTGAGTGTGTGGTTTAATTGGCTACGAGCGATTGTCATCTCTAGTACCTGCTACTGCATTGGGCTGCTTAACGAAACTGAGCTCCTGTGCACGGAGGTGGGGTTATAGAGGAGGTGGCGCTGTGCATCTTGGGAACAGTCAAAGCTTTCAGCCTGTTGGTGCCTCGGATCAAGATCCTACTCTACATCCCGATGTTAATCCTTGTGGAGCCCAGTATACTTCGCAGAAAGATTTAACAACGGTAAGTTCTTACCATAAATCTCGTTTTTCAATCCAGGCTCTGCCATTTGGACTGGCCACGGCACCTCGGATTTTCACCAAGGTAATGGCCGTGATGACTGTTTTCCTCCGTCGTCAGGGAATCGGGATCCTGCCATATCTGGACGACTTGCTGATTCTGGCGAACTCCCAAGATGTCCTCCTCAGTCAACTGGAGAAGCCCACGGGTGGCTCATCAATTGGAAGAAGTCCTCTCAGGTCCCTGCTCGGAGCATGATGCACATGGGGGTGCTGCTGGACACACAGCCAAAGACACTTTCTGTCTCCGGAGAAGGTCCTGATACTTCAGGATAAGATCAGATGCTTCCTCTCATCAGAGTGTCGATACACTCAGCGATGCGAGTACTAGGCCTTATGGTGTCTGCTTTCGACATGGTAGCGTACGCTCAATTTCATTCCCGCCCTCTGCAGAGGTTAATCCTTTCCAAATGGGACGGCCTGCCTCATCGGATAAGGTCTCAAACGATCTCCTTTACTCCAGAGGTTCGTCTGTCACTGAGCTGGTGGCTACAGGACCAACAGTTGAGCGGGGGCCGTCCCTTCTGCATCTCCAACTGGGTCCGGACAACGGATGCCAGTGTGCGAGGTTTGGGTGTGGTGTTGGAGCAACTCTCTCTCTCCAGGGTCGGTGGACCAGGGAGGAATCTCTCCTCCCGATAAACATTCTGGAATTGCGGGCAGTGTTCAATGCGTGTACAGAACAGGCCTGTTCAAGTACAATCAGACAACGCCACCATGGCGGCGTACATAAACCATCAAGGCGGCACTCGAAGCTGCATGGCAATGATGGAAGTGTCAAAAATCCTTCATTGGGCGGAACACCACCTGCCAACAATATCGGCAGTGTTCATTCTGGGTGTCATCAACTGGGAAGCGGACTTCCTCAGTCTTCAGGATGTGCACGCTGGAGAGTGGAGTCTTCATTCCGAAGTCTTTCAACTCCTAGTGGACAAGTTGGGCCTACCAGATGTAGACCTGATGGCGTCTCGACACAATCACAAGGTTCCGGTCTTTGGACCAAGGACAAGGGATCTTTCGGCTGCCATACGTGTTCCCTCCAGTGTCACTCCTGCCCAGGGTAGTGTCTACGGACGTTCAAGCAAGATGGAGGAATACTACTTCTAGTCGCTCCAGCGTGGCCCAGACGGCATTTGTTCTCAGACCTGCAGGGTCTCTCGATCAAGTGTACTCTTTTAATTTCCTCAACGCCCAGACCACCTCGTTCAGGTCCCTTGTGTCTACCCGGACCTGGCCAGACTGGCTTTGACGGCGTGGCTCTTGAAGCATCACTCCTGAGAGCAAAAGAATTCTCTGAAGCGGTTGTTTAAACTATGTTGAAAGCCCGCAAACCAGCTTCGGCTCGGATTTATTATGGGGTCTGAAATTCTTACTTCACATGGTGTGCTGCTAAGAATTATGATGCATATACTTTCAAAACTTCCAGACTTTTGGCTTTTCTACAACAAGGCCTAGACTTGGGCCTTCGTTTGGCCTCCCTCAATGTTCATATTTCTGCCTTGTCGGGGTGGTGTCAGAAAAATTGCGTCTCTTCCTAACGTTCACACTTTCACTCAGGGTGTTTTACGGATTCAGCCTCCATATGTCCCTCCTGTGGCTCCATGGGATCTGTCTCATCTTAAATGCCCTGCAAGAGTCTCCATTTGAACCTCTTGAGTCTGTGGACCTTAAATATCTTATGTTTTAAGGTCATGTTTCTGTTGGCTTTAGCCTCTGCAATGAGGGTATTGGACTTTAGGAGCTTTGTCCTGTCATCCACCCTTTCTGATTTTTCACCGTGACAGGGCAGTTCTTTGAACTCGCCCAGGTTATTTGCCTAAGGTGGTATCTTTTCTCTGACGTCCTAGTGGATGCTGGGAACTCCGTAAGGACCATGGGGAATAGACTGGCTCCGCAGGAGACTGGGCACTCTAAAAGAAAGATATTCGGTACTATCTGGTGTGCACTGGCTCCTCCCTCTATGCCCCTCCTCCAGACCTCAGTTAGAATCTGTGCCCGGCCAGAGCTGGGTGCTCCTAGTGGGCTCTCCTGAGCTTACTAGTTAAAGAAAGTATTTATTAGGTGTTTTTATTTTCAGTGAGCTTCTGCTGGCAACAGACTCACTGCTACGAGGGACTGAGGGGAGAGAAGCAAACGTACCTGTTCACAGCTAGGTTTCGCTTCTTAGGCTACTGGACACCATTAGCTTCAGAGGTTTCGAACACAGGCGACGGTCCTCGATCGTCCGTTCCCGGAGCCGCGCCTCCGTCCCCCTCGCAGAGCCAGAAGATCTGAAGCATGAAGACGGCAAAATCGGCGGCTGAAGACTCCTGTCTTCATTTAAGGTAGCGCACAGCACCGCAGCTGTGCGCCATTGCTCCCACAGCACACCACTCACTCCGGTCACTGTAGGGTGCAGGGCGCTGGGGGGGGGGGGGGGGGGGCCGCAATTGATGTACCTTTGGCATAAACTACATATACAGTCAGGCACTGTATATATGTAAATTCCCCCGCCATATTTTCTCACAGAAAGCGGGACAGAAGCCCGACGCTGAGGGGGCGGGGCCTTCTTCCTCAGCACACCAGCGCCATTTTCTCTTCACAGCTCCGCTGGAAGGAAGCTCCCCAGGCTCTCCCCTGCAGTATCCTGGTACACAAAGGGTGAAAAGAGAGGGGGGGGCACATAAATTTAGGTGCAAATTTGTATATACAGCAGCTACTGGGTAAACACTGAGTTGTAGTGTAATCCCTGGGTTAAACTCTCTCTCTGTCTCTCCAAAGGGCCTTGTGGGGGAACTGTCTTCAAATAGAGCATCCCCTGTGTGTGTGGTGTCGGTACGCGTGTGTCGACATGTCTGAGGTAAAAGGCTCCCCTGAGGAGGTGATAGAGCGTATATGTGTGTTAGAGGGTGTCTCCGTCGACAACGCCGACACCTGTTTGGATATGTGTAAGTGCTAAGGTGAAATTATTGCACAAAAGGTTAGGGAACAGACAGGAAATCTACCCATGTCTGTCCCTATGTCAGAGACCTTCAGAGTCTCTCAATGCTCACTATCCAAAATAATAAACACTGGTATCGACACGGAGTTTAACTCCAGTGTCGACTACGATAATGCAAAGTTACAGCCTAGATGGCTGAAAGGTATTCAATATATGATTATTGTAATAAAGATGATTTGCATATCACTGATGACTCATTTGTCCCTGACACAAGGGTACACATGTTTAAGGGGAAGAAAGCTGAGGTAAATTCCCCTCCTCTCATGAGGAAAAAGAGCGGGAATCTCCAGACAAGGGACTGCAGCTTCCCACAAAGTATTCTCAGGCAGTATCCTTTCCCCACTAGGGCCAGGATGTGATGAGAATCTTCCCCTAGGGTATCCTGTTTGCACAGACTGTAGCACTAGCTATTCTCGGGGACCCTGCAGATAGCGTGCACGTTCTAGTATACTACCCAGACCGGCGATTGTGTCGGCATGGGTTTATAGCGCTGTGGCAGCGTGGACAGGTACCTTATCAGCAGAGATTGAGACCCTAGTATGCATATAGATATATAGATATATATGTGTATGTATGTATAGATATATAGATATATATATATATATATATATAGATATATATATTAAAGATGCTGTCTTAAGTGATAGATATATAATTTTATAACATGCCCAAAGAGACATGAGTATACTGGGTCCTAGGGTCAAAGCTATGTCGATTTATGCTTGACGTGTCCTGTAGTAATATGCAATAGACAGATGATGCCGACTTAAGAGGCATATGGAAGGCTGAGGATTGTGTGGAGAAGGTTCACGGGCCTGGTCTCCACGGCTGTAGCTGGTAATTCTGCTATTTGGCCTTATATTCCTGCACAGCCTAGGAAAGCACGACATTATCAAATGCAGCCTTTCGAATAGAGAAACAAAGTCTGAGGTGAGTGCTTTCTTGTCCGAGGCGGGGGCAGAGGAAAGAAGCTGCACAACACAGCTAGTTCCCAGGAACAGAATTCCTCCCCGGCCTCTACAAAAATCCACCGCATGTCGCTGGGGCTCCACAGGCGGAGCTAGGCCAGGTGGGGACACGCCTTCGTAAGTTCAGCCACAAGTGGGTTCACTCCCTGCTAGATCCCTGGGCAATAGATATTGTGTCTCAGGGATACAAGCTGGACTGTGAGAAGATGCCCCCTCACCGACGGCCCTGCCGGCTTCCCCCCAAGAGAGGGAACCAGTGTTAACTGCAATTCACAAATTGTATCTTCAACAGGTGGTGGTCACGGTTCCCCTCCTTCACCATGAGGGGATTATTATTCGACCATGTTGTAGTCCCGAAACCAGACGGTTCGGTCAGACCCATATTGAATTAAAATCCCTGAATATATACCTGAAAAGGTTCAAGTTCAAGATGGAATCGCTAAGAGCGGTCATTGCAAGCCTGAAAGGGGGAGACTTTATCGTGAATCGGGACATAAGGGATGCATACCTTCATGTCCCCATTTATCCACCTCATCAGACGTACCTCAGAATTGTGATACGGGATTGTCATTACCAATTTCAGGCGTTGCCGTTTGGTCTCTCCACGGCCTTGAGAATATCACCACGGTAATGGCGGAAATGATGATGCTCCTGCGGATGCAGGGTGTCCCTATTATCACGGACGATCTCCTCATAAAAACGAGATCACGAGAGCAGCTGCTGAACAGCGTATCACTTTCTCTGGAAGTGAAACGGCAACACGGCTGGATTCTATGTATTCCAAAAGTTGCAGTTGGTTCTTACAGCTCATCTGCCTCTCCTAGGCATGATCCTAGACACAGATCAGAAAAGGGTTTATCTCCCGATAGAGAGAGCTCAGGAGCTCGTGACACTGGTCAGGAATCTATTAAAACCAAAATAGGTTTCAGTGCATCACTACACTCTAGTCCTGGGAAGGATGGTGGCATCATACAAGGCCATTCCATGCGGCAGGTTCCATGCGAGAACCTCCCAATGGGACTTACTGGACAAGTGGTCCGGATCACATCTTCAGATGCATCGGTTAATCACCTTATCCCCCAGGGCCAGGGTGTCTCTCCTGTGGTGGCTGCAGAGTGCTCACATTCTTGAGGGCCGCAGATTCGGCATTCAGGACTGGGTCCTGGTGACCAGGGATGCAAGCCTCCAAGGGTGGGGGGCAGTCACACAGGAAAGAAATTTCCAAAGTCTGTGGTCAAGTCAGGAGACTTGCCTTCACATCAATATCCTGGAACTAAGGGCCATATACAACGCCCTAAGTCAAGCAGAGATCCTGCTTCGCGACCAACCGGTTCTGATCCAGTCAGACCGCAGTGGCTCATGTAAACCGCCAAGGCGGCACAAGGAGCAAGGTGGCGATGGTGGAAGACACCAGAATTCTTCGCTGGGCGGAGAATCAAGTAAGCGCACTGTCAGCAGTGTTCATTCCGGGAGTGGACAGCTGGGAAGCAGACCTCAGCAGGCACGACCTCCACCCGGGAGAGTGGGGACTTCATCAGGAAGTCTTCCTGCAGATTGCAAATTGATGGGAACTGCCACAGGTGGACATGATGGCGTCCCACCTCAACAAAAATCCAAAAAGGTTTTACGCCAGGTCAAGGGAACCTCAGGCGATGGCTGTGGACGCACTGGTAACACCGTGGGTGTTCCAGTCGGTCTATGTATGTCCTCCTCTTCCTGTCCTACCCAAGGTGCTGAGAAGTGTAAGAAAAAGAGGAGTGAGTACAATATTCATTGCTCCGGATTGGCCAAGAAGGACTCTGTACCCGGATCTGCAAGAAATGCTCTCAGAGGACCCATGGCCTCTGCCTCTCAGACAGGACCGGTTGCAACAGGGGCCCTGTCTGTTCCAAGACTTACCGCGGCTGCATTTGACGGCATGGCGGTTGAACGCCAGATCCTAGCGGAAAAGGGCATTCCGGATGAAGTTATTCCTACGCTGGTAAAGGCTAGGAAAGACGTGACAGCAATACATTTTCACTATATATGGCGAAAATAGGTGGCTTGGTGTGAGGCCAGGAAGGCCCCTACAGAGGAATTCCAGCTGGGTCGATTCCTGCACTTCCTACAGTCAGGAGTGACTATGGGCCTAAAATTAGGATCCATAAAGGTCAAGATTTCGGCCCTATCCATTTTCTTACAAAAGGAACTGGCTTCACTGCCTGAAGTTCAGACGTTTGTTAACGGAGTGCTGCATATTCAGCCTCTTTTTGTGCCACCAGTGGCACCTTGGGATCTTAACGTTGTGTTGGATTTCCTGAAATCCCACTGGTTTGAGCCACTTAAGACCGTGGAACTAAAGTATCTCACGTGGACGGTGGTCATGTTGTTGGCCTTAGCATCGGCTAGGCGTGTGTCAGAATTGGCGGCTTTGTCATGTAAAAGCCCATATCTGATCTTCCATATGGACAGGGCAGAATTGAGGACTTGTCCCCAATTTCTCCCAAAGGTGGTGTCATCGTTTCATTTGAACCAACCTATTGTGGTGCCTGCGGCTACTCGGGACTTGGAGGACTCCAAGTTACTTGATGTAGTCAGGGCTTTGACAATCTGTCGCCCGGACGGCTGGAGTCAGAAAAACTGACTCGCTGTTTATCCTGCATGCACCCAACAAGCTGGGTGCTCCTGCTTCAAAGCAATCTATTGCTCGCTGGATCTGTAGCACGATTCAGCTGGCGCATTATGCGGCTGGACTGCCGCATCCAAAATCAGTAAAAGCCCATTCCACAAGGAAGGTGGGCTCTTCTTGGGCGGCTGCCCGAGGGGTCTCTGCTTTACAGTTTGCCGAGCGGCTACTTGGTCGGGTTCAAACACCTTTGCAAAGTTCTACAAGTTTGATACCCTGGCTGAGGAGGACCTTGTGTTTGCTCATTCGGTGCTGCAGAGTCATCCGCACTCTCCCGCCCGTTTGGGAGCTTTGGTATAATCCCCATGGTCCTTACAGAGTCCCCAGCATCCACTAGGACGTCAGAGAAAATAAGAATTTACTCACCGGTAATTCTATTTCTCGTAGTCCGTAGTGGATGCTGGGCGCCCGTCCCAAGTGCGGACTTTCTGCAATACGCGTATATAGTTATTGCTTAATAAGGGTTATTGTTATGAGCCATCCGTTGAGTGAGGCTCAGTTGTTCATACTGTTAACTGGGTAAGGTTATCACAAGTTGTACGGTGTGATTGGTGTGGCTGGTTTGAGTCTTACCCTGGATTCCAAAAATCCTTTCCTTGGAATGTCAGCTCTTCCGGGCACAGTTTCCCTAACTGAGGTCTGGAGGAGGGGCATAGAGGGAGGAGCCAGTGCACACCAGATAGTACCTAATCTTTCTTTTAGAGTGCCCAGTCTCCTGCGGAGCCCGTCTATTCCCCATGGTCCTTACGGAGTTCCCAGCATCCACTACGGACTACGAGAAATAGAATTACCGGTGAGTAAATTCTTATTTTCTCATATGTCCTAGAGGATGCTGGGGATGCTTCAAGAACCATGGGGTATAGACAGAATCTACAGGAGACATGGGCACTTTAAGACTTTAAAAGGGGTGTGAACTGGCTCCTCCCTCTATGCCCCTCCTCCAGACTCCAGTTAGATTCTGTGCACAGAGAGACTGGTCACACACGGGGAGCTCTACTGAGTTTTTTATGTTCAGGGAGCACTGCTGGCAACAGGTTCCCTGCATCGTGGGACTGAGGGGAGAGAAGCAGACCTACTTCTGTGAGTTCAAAGGCTTTGCTTCTTGGGCTACTGGACACCATTAGCTCCAGATGGTCCGATCACTTGGTCCGCCTTGCTGCTCGTTCCCGGAGCCGCGCCGTTACCCCCCTTGCAGAGCCAGAAGAAAGAAGCCAGGTAAGTAAAAGAAGAAATGAAGACTTCAGTGACGGCAGAAGACTTCAGTGTTGAGGTACCGCGCAGCTGTCGCGCTGCGCGCCATGCTCCCACACACACACAGCGGCACTTGCAGGGCGCAGGAGGGGCACCCTGGGCAGCATGAATGCTGATGTCTTTAAAACTGGCAAATACAGATATTACAAGTGCCTAGGCACTAAATATAGATCCCCCGCCAGTATAAATATATGGATTTGAGCGGGACAGAAGCGTGCCGGTGAGGGGGGCGTGGCTTAACCCTCACAGCTCTAATCAGCGCCATTTCCTCTTCACAGAAGCTGCAGAGACGCTGGCCCTGACCTCCACACTGCTGTACAAGTAACAGGGTGCAAAAAAAGGGGGGGGGGGGGGGGGGGGCACAGTAGTTTGGTGCTATTATCTTTATTATAAAAGCGCTAGCAGGTCTGAGGCATTGTATGTAAAATCTCAGTACCGGGTTGGGTGCTGGGTTGTGAGCTGGCGAACTCCTTCTGTGTCTTTCTAACAGGCTTTGCTGTGGGTCTGTCCCCTATAGCCCAGTGTGCTTGTAGGTGTCTGTACGCGTGTGTCGACATGTCTGAGGCTGGGTGCTCTTCCCTGGAGGAGGCCGGACTGGGGACAGAAAAAACTGTGGAAGTGACTGTGTCGGCACCGCCGGCTGCTGTGTGGGTAAATATGTTGAGTGTTTTGAATGCAAATGTGGCTCGGTTGACTAAGAGATTAGATAAATCAGAGTCTAAGAACCAGACATGGAGGAAATCCATGGAAGATGCATTGTCACAAGCTCAGACCCCTTCGGGGTCACAGAAACGTGCATTTACCCAGATAGCAGAGACAGATACCGACATGGACTCTGATTCCAGTGTCGACTATAATGATGCCAGATTAAATCCTAAACTGGCCAAGAGTATTCAGTACATGATTGTGGCGATAAAAGACGTATTACATATCACGGAGGACCCTACTGTTCCTGATACTAGGGTCTGTATGTTTAAAGGAAAGAAACCTGAGGTAACGTTTCCTCCCTCTCGTGAATTGGACGCTCTTTTTGAACAGGCTTGGGAAAATCCCAACAGGAAGGTACAGGTTCCCAAAAGAATTCTAGTGGCATATCCGTTCCCCTCTGGGGACCGGGAAAAGTGGGAGTCAACCCCCACAGTGGACAAAGCGCTGTCGCGTCTGTCCAAGAAGGTGGCGCTTCAGGCTCCGGACACGGCAGCCTTAAAGGATCCTGTGGATCGTAAGCAGGAAAATACACGAAAATCCATTTGTCACTACAGGTTCGCTACTCAGGCCTGCTGTTGCTTCGGCATGGTTAGTAGCGCTATTGAAAAATGGGCAGATAACTTGTCATCTGAGATAGATACCCTAGACAGAGAGAGCGTTATTTTGACACTGGGTCATATCAGGGACGCTGCAGCATATTTAAAAGAAGCTGCAAGGGATATTGGCCTTTTGGGATCAAGGGCCAATGCCATGGCTGTCTCGGCTAGAAGGGCGTTGTGGATTCATCGATGGAATGCTGATGCTGACTCGAAGAAGGCTATGGTGTCTCTACCGTTTAACGGTAGTGTCTTGTTTGGTGACGGCCTCACTGACCTGGTATCTACGGCTACCGCGGGTAAGTCGTCATTTTTACCTTATGCTCCTGCACAACAAAAGAAAACTCTCCACTATCGGATGCAGTCCTTTCGGCCCAATGAATTCAAAAAAGGACAAGGTCCTCCTTCCTTGCTGCGAGAGGTAGAGGACGGGGAAAGAGGTCACAGGCTGTGGCAAGTTCCCAAGAGCAGAAGTCCTCTCCGGCTTCTACCAAATCCACAGCATGATGCTGTGGCTCCTCTGCGGGAGTCCGCACCGGTGGGGGCACGTCTCAAACTCTTCAGTCAGGTCTGGGTGCGCTCGGACCTAGATCTTCGGATATTAGAAATAGTAACCCAAGGGTACAAATTAGCGTTTCAGGACGTGCCCCCTCACCGATTTTTCAATTCGGCCTTGCCAGCTTCTCATCTAGAAAGGGAGTGGTGTGCGCTGCGATACTAAAGCTGTGTCAAAATCAAGTCCTTGTCACGGTACCCCTGTCACGACGGGGGGAGGGTTTTTATTCGAGTCTGTTCGTAGTCCCGAAGCCGGATGGCTCAGTCAGACAGATTCTGAACCTAAATATCCCTAAATTTCTTTCTGAAAAAGTTCAAATTCAAAATGGAATCTCTCCGAGCAGTGATCTCCAGTCTGGAGAAGGGGGATTTTATGGTGTCGGTCGACATAAAGGATGCTTGCTTACACGTTCCCATATATCCTCCACATCAGGCATACCTGAGGTTTGCGGCTCAGGATTGCCATTACCAATTACAGACGTTGCCGTTTGGTCTGTCCACGGCACCACGGATTTTCACCAAGGTTATGGCGAAAATGATGGTTCTCCTGCGCAAGCAGGGAATCACAATTATCCCGTACTTGGACGATCTCCTCATAAAGGCGAGATCCAAGGAGCAATTGCTGAAGAATGTTGCGCTCTCACTGACTATTCTACAACAACATGGTTGGCTCCTAAACTTGCCAAAATCACAGTTTGTCCCGACGACACGCCTGTTCCTGTATGATTCTGGATACAGAATTACAGAGGTTTTCTTCCAGTGGAAAAGGCTCTGGAAATACAGAACATGGTAAAACAGATTCTGAAACCAGCAAAAGTCAGTTCTTCAATGCACTCGGCTGATGGGGAAGATGGTTGCAGCCTACGAGGCCATTCCGTATGGCAGGTTCCATGCCAGGTTTATTCAGTGCGACCTGTTGGACAAGTGGTCCGGGTCTCACTTGGACATGCACCAGAAAATAATCCTATCTTCCAGGACCAGGATTTCCCTTCTGTGGTGGCTGCACAGTTATCACCTTCTGGAGGGACGAAGGTTTGGTATTCAGGATTGGATTTTGGTGACCACAGATGCAAGTCTCCGAGCCTGGAGAGCAGTCACACTAGGGAGAAACTTTCAGGGAAAATGGTCAAGCCAGGAAGCTTGTCTGCACATAAACATTCTGGAATTAAGGGCCATTTACAACGGCATTCTGCAAGCGGAACATCTTCGCGGTCTGCCAGTCTTGATTCAGTCAGACAACGGAACAGCAGTGGCGTACGTGAACCGCCAGGGCGGAACAAAGAGCAGAGTGGCGATGGGCGAGTCACTTTTTGCAGAAGTGACAAGTCGTTGGGGAATTCCTCAAATAGACATGATGGCGTCCCGCCTCAACAAGAAACTTCAGAGATATTGTTCCAGGTCGAGGGACCCTCAAGCAATAGCCGTGGACGCCCTAGTGACACCGTGGGTGTTTCCGTCGGTCTATGTGTTCCCTCCACTTCCACTCATTCCAAAGGTGATAAAGATTATAAGGAGAACAAGGGTTCAGGCGATACTCATTGTTCCAGACTGGCCAAGGAGGGCCTGGTATCCAGATCTTCAGGAGTTGCTCATAGAAGATATCTGGCCGCTTCCTTTATGGGAGGACCTGTTACAACAAGGTCTGTGCGTGTGTATCAGGACTTACCGCGGCTGCGTTTGACGGCATGCCGGTTGAACGCCAGATTCTAGCCAGAAAGGGTTTTTCCCAGTGAAGTAATTCCCACTCTGCTTCAGGCTAGAAAGGAAGTAACTGCAAAGCATTACCACCGTATTTGGAGAAAATATGTCTTGGTGTGTATCCAAGAAGGCTCCTACGGAAGAATTTCAGCTGGAGCGTTTGCTCCATTTTTTACAAGCAGGTGTGGATGCGGGCCTAAAGTTGGGCTCTATTAAAGTACGAATTTCGGCCTTATCTATTTTATTTCAAGGAGAATTGGCCTACCTTCCAGAAGTTCAGACCTTCGTGAAAGGTGTGCTACAGATCCAACCTCCATTTGTGCCCCCAGTGGCACCGTGGGATCTTAATGTGGTATTGCAGTTCCTGCAATCTCATTGGTTTGAACCTTTACTTAATGTTGAGTTAAAATTCCTTACTTGGAAAGTAGTCATGTTGTTGGCCTTGGCATCCGCAAGGTGGGTATCTGAATTGGCGGCTTTGTCTCACAAAAGCCCCTATTTAATCTTCCATGCTGATAGAGCGGAGTTGAGAACTCGTCAGCAATTTCTGCCAAAAGTGGTTTCATCATTTCATGTAAACCAACCAATTGTGGTGCCAGTGGCTACTGACGCCTTGGCGAAGTCAAAGTCTCTCGATGTGGTCAGAGCTTTGAAGATCTATGTCGCCAGGACTCTGTTTGTCCTGTGGGCTCCCAACAAGATCGGTTTTAGTGATATCCAGGCTTCAGCACAGGTGACTTAATTAGTAGCTCAGTTATTTTGATTTAACCATCTGTACTGCAGCCTGGATATCACTAAAACCTGCACTGTTGGTGTGCCTTGAGGACCGTGGTTGGGAATGCCTGCCGTAGAGGATGCTGGGCGCCCGTCCCAGTGCGGGCTGTATCTGCAGTTTTGGTTATGGTTACACTCCTGTTGAGTTAAGTTCAGTCAGGCTGTGGCTGCTGTTGGTCATGCCGTTGCATGTTTTGTTGTTGAATGCCATGTTATACGGCGTGTTTGAGGTGTGTGCTGGTATGTATCTCACCTTAGTTTATTAAATAAATCCTTTTCCTCTAAATGTCAGTCTCCCTGGGCACAGTTCCTATAACTGGAGTCTGGAGGAGGGGCATAGAGGGAGGAGCCAGTTCACACCCCTTTTAAAGTCTTAAGGTGCCCATGTCTCCTGCGGATCCCGTTTATACCCCATGGTTCTTGAAGCATCCCCAGCATCCTCTACGGACTAAGAGAAAAGGATTTACCGATAGGTATTAAAATCTTATTTTCACCTTAACCAGGAGATTGTGGTTCCGGCCTTCGTCTCTTCTGGTTTGTCCTCCAAAGAAAGGTCTTTGTATGTGGTACAGGCTCTCTGTATTTATGTGGGAAAGACTGCCTCTATTAGGAGGTCAGATTCCCTTTTTTGGTTTTCACAAATGCGGCTGGCCTGCAAATAAGTAAACCTTGGCCAGATTCCCAGCTCCTGCTGCTATCAAAACCCATTCTACTGTCTGTTTGACCTTCTTGGGCGGCCCGCCGTGGGGCGTCCGCAAGGTGGCTACGTGGTCCTCAGTGAACACACTCGTCAGGTTCTATACCTTTGACACTTCTGCCTCCCAGGAGGCTTCCTTTGGACGCCGGGTTCTTGTGCCCGCTACAGTGCGTCCCCTCCCATGAGGAACTGCTTTAGGACATGCCCCATGTTATTCCCTGTGGAATACCATTGTACCCCGCTGCAGAAAAGTAGATTTATGGTAGACTTACCATTGTTAAATCATTCTGTGAGGTACACTGGATTCCACAGTGCGCCCACCCTGACGCACTTAGCTTTTTGGGGTTTGTATGGCATTAGCTGCTAGTCCCTTCTCATGTTGTGAGAATGTGGGTCTATGTGACTAACATCTACCATCTCTTACTTGCTACTGCATTGGACTGGTTAACAAAACTGAGCTCCAGTGCCTGGAGGCAGGGCTGTAGAGGAGGCGGTGCAGTGCATCCTGGAAAGTCAAAGCTTTAGCTTGTTGGTGCCCCTGTTCAAGATCCAACTCTATACCCCGATGTTATTCCCTGTGGAGTCCAGTGTACCTCGCAGAAAGATTTAACAATAGTAAGTCTATTTTATGTATGTGTGTATGTATATATATATATATATATGTGTGTGTGTGTGTATGTATATATATGTGTGTGTGTGTGTATGTATATATATATATATGTGTGTGTGTGTGTGTGTGTGTATATGTATGTATATATATATATATATATATATATATATATATATATATATATATATATATATATATATAATATATATTTTTATATACTCACACACTCAAAAGTTTGGACACACCTTCTCATTCAATGGTTTTTATTTATTTTAATTATTTTGTACATTGTAGATTAAACTGAAAACATCAAAACTATGAAAGAACACATGGAATTATGTTGTAAACAAAAAATTGTTAAATCAAAATGTTTTATATTTTAGATTCCTCAAAGTAGCCCTTTTTATGTGATATAGTAACAAGCATCCACAAGCGCAGTTCTCCTCTGTTTGTCTTTTCTGCCAGCTTAACGGGTTCTAACCAAACCCTTATGTGCAGCTGAGGTGGATGAATGCACTCTTAGAGTGTGAATATCTATTTCCATCTATATTTGTAGAAATATTTATCACAGTGCCAGGAGTGTCAGTGTTGGGGCTGCAGTTTCTAAAATATATTTTGACTAGAGATGTTTCAAACCAATAGCTAGGATGTGAATAGACTAACGATTGTTTCCATCAGTAGTAGTAGTTATCTTGTGTGTACACACATTTTAAAATATGTATATATTTAATAATACAGGTCCTACCCAGAGGCCAAAGTTGATCCTCAAACCTCGTACTGCTCCCAAAGAGGAAGAAACCAGTGGAGTTCCTGCAGCATCCACTCGAGCAGCCTCCATTTTTGGTGGCGCTAAACCCGTGGACACTGCTGCTAGGGAACGTGAGGTAGAGGAACGGCTGCAGAAAGAGCAGGAGAAAATGCAGCATCGTCATTTGGATGATGATAGACCTCGACAGATAGAGAGGAAGCCGAGGGAAAGGTAAGGGTGGAGTAAATTTGTGTAACATCACTTCAACTTTGAACTTTGTCATTCTGCTATTTGGTTTTGTTCAGCTTACCCATTAACTGGAAAGTATATTCTCACTGGGTATACGGTTTTCTCTATCATCCACTAGGGGACACTAGAGATCTATACAGCCGGGGTGTGAAGGGTGAAGGATGCAGACCGGAGGTATTACAGTGTAGTAATAAAAAGATTCTGCACAGCTGGCTCCTCCCCCCTTCCCCCCCTTTCAATCCCTCCAGTTTGAAAAATTGTGCTTGGAGGTAGCAGCGCAGGAAAGGAGCTCTTGCTCCATAAGAGGTTTTTTCTTATTGTTTCAGTGGGCTGTACCAACCTAACTGAAAGGAGGGTGAAGGCTTCCACAATTATACTTATAAGTGCGACAAAGATCCCGGTGGAAGGGATCAGCATCTCACTCAGAAGATCTGCAAGTAGTCAGAGCAGTGAGTAACTGGGCAGGCATAGCAGGTAACAAGGCGGCCAAATCCCCCTAGCAGACGCAGGTGTTGATCTCCCCACGGGCAGTGTTAGTTTAAGCAGCAGAGAGCCGCTGAGGTCACTGCTGATGTAGCCGGAGATGCGACGCAGGCAGCCAGGTAGAAGGCTTTGGAGCGGCTGTCAGAGGGGGAGGAGCCAGCTGTGCATAATTTTTCTCTAACGTCCTAGAGGATGCTGGGACTCCGTGAGGACCATGGGGTATAGACGGGCTCCGCAGAAGACATGGGCACTTTAAGAAAGACTTTGACTCTGGGTGTGCACTGGCTCCTCCCTCTGCCCCTCCTCCAGACCTCAGTTTGAGACTGTGCCCAGAGGAGGATGGGTGCACTGCAGGGAACTCTCGAGTCTCCTGCTAAGAAAGTATCTTTGTTAGGTTTTTTATTTTCAGGGAGCACTGCTGGCAACAGACTCCCTGCATCGAGGGACTGAGGAGAGAGGAGCAGACCTACTTAAATGATAGGCCCTGCTCCTTAGGCTACTGGACACCATTAGCTCCAGAGGGATTGGAACACAGGTTCGTCCTGGGCGTTCATCCCGGAGCCGCGCCGCCACCGTCCTCACAGAGCCGGAAAAAAGAAAGAAGCCTTCAAAGGCGGCAGAAGACTTCGTGAGCTTCACTGAGGTAACTCACAGCACTGCAGCTGTGCGCCATTGCTCCCATACACCTCACATACTCCGGTCACTAAGGGAGCAAGGCGCAGCGGGGGCGCCCTGGGCAGCAATATAAACCTCTCCTATGGCAAAATGAACTATATACATGTACAGGTGGGCACTGTACATGTATATTAAAGACCCCCCTACCATGTTTTACATATTTTGAGCAGGACAGAAGCCCGCTGCTGAGGGGGCGGGGCTTCTCCCTCATCACTCACCAGCGCCATTTTTTCTCCACAGCACCGTTGAGAGGACTCTCCCCTGCTTGACACACGATGAAAGAGGGTTTTAAAGTAGAGGGGGGGCACGTAATTGGCGCGCATATATACTATAACAGCGCTACTGGGTAAACATTGTGTTTTTTCCTGGGTCATATAGCGCTGGGATGTGTGCAGGCATACTCTCTCTCTCTGTCTCTCCAAAGGGCCTAAAAGGGGAACCTGTCTTCAGAAAAGAGATTCCCTGTGTGTGGAGTGTCGACATGTTTGACGATGAAGGCTCACCTAAGGAGGAGGGAGAGTGCATGATTGTCAGGTCGCCGTCTGCAACGCCGACACTGGACTGGATGGATATGTGGAATGTCTTGAATGCTAATGTAAATTTGTTACATAAGAGATTAGACAAAGCTGAGGCTAGGGAACAGTCAGGTAGTTAGACCGTGCCTGTCCCAGTGGCACCGGGACCTTCCGGGTCTCAAAATCACACATTATCCCAGATCACTGACACGGATACCGACACGGATTCAGATTCCAGTGTCGACTATGAGGATGCAAAGTTACAGCCAAAAGGGGCTAAGGGTATTCGTTACATGATTATTGCTATTAAAGAGGTTTTGCATATCACGGAGGAACCCCCTGTCCCTGACACGAGGGTACACGTGTATAAAGAGAAAAAAACCTGAGGTCACCTTTCCGTCCTCTTACGAGCTAAGCGAATTGTGCGAAAAGGCTTGGGAATCTCCAGACAGGAGATTACAAGTTTCCAAGAGGATTCTTATGGCGTATCCCTTCCCACAAAAGGACAGGATACGATGGGAATCTTCGCCTAAAGTAGACAAGGCGTTGACACGCTTATCAAAGAAGGTAGCACTGCCATCCCAGGATATGGCTACCCTCAAGGATCCTGCTGATCGTAAGCAGGAAGTTACCATGAAGTACATTTACACACATTCTGGTACTATTATTAGACCGGCTATGTCATCGGCCTGGGTTTGTAGTGCTGTCGCAGCATGGACAGATTCCTTATCTACGTAGATTGAGACCTTAGATAAGGATACCATTTTAATGACCCTAGGGCATATCAAGGATGCTGCGTTATATATGAGGGATGCTCAAAGAGACATTTGTTTACTAAGCTCCAGAATAAATGCTATGTCTATTTCTGCTAGGCGACTCTTGTGGACCCGGCAGTGGACGGGGGATGTCGACTCAAAGCGGCATATGAAGTCGTTGCTTTACAAGGGGGAGGAGTTGTTTGGTGAAGGCCTCTCGGACCTTGTCTCTACTGCTACAGCAGGTAAATCGAATTTTTTGCCTTATGTTCCCCCGCAACCTAAGAAGGCACCGCATTACCAAATGCAGTCCTTTTGTTCCAATAAAAACAAAAAGGTACGGGGTTCGTCCTTTCTTCCCAGAGGTAAAGGCAGCGGTAAAAAGCTGCACACAGCTAGTTCCCAGGAGCAGAAGTCCTCCCCTGCATCTGCAAAATCCACTGCATGACGCTGGGGCTTCCCTGGGGAAGTCGGCTCAAGTGGGGGCACGTCTTCGATTTTTCAGCCACATCTGGGTCCACTCACAGGTGGATCCCTGGGCAATATAGATTGTTTCCCGGGATACAAGCTGGAATTCGAAGAGGTGCCTCCTCGCCGGTTTTTCAAATCGGCCCTACCAGCTTCTCCTTCAGAGAGGGAGTTCGTGTTAAATGCAATTCAAAAATTGTGTCTTCAGCAGGTGGTGATCAAGGTTCCCCTTCTGCAACAAGGGAAGGGGTATTACTCAACCCTGTTTGTGGTCCTGAAACCGGACGGTTCAGTCAGACCCATTTTGAATTTAAAATCTCTGAACCTGTACTTAAAAAGGTTCAAGTTCAAGATGGAATCGCTCAGAGCGGTCATCGCCAGCCTGGAGGGGGGGGATTGGATGTTTTCCCTGGACATAAAGGATACATACCTTCATGTTCCGATATTCCCTCCTCATCAGGCGTTCCTGAGATTTGCGGTACAGGACTGTCATTACCAATTTCAGACGTTGCCGTTTGGGCATTCCACGGCCCCAAGGATTTTTTCCAAGGTAATGGCGGAGATGATGGTGCCCCTGCGCAAGCAGGGTGTCACAATTATCCCATACTTGGACGATCTCCTCATAAAGGCGAGATCTCGAGAGAAGTTACTGGACAGCATTTCACGGTCTGTGAGGACATTACAGCAACACGGTTGGATTCTCAATATTCCGAAGTCGCAGCTGGTTCCTACAACGCGTCTGACCTTTTTGGGCCTGATTCTGGACACAGACCAAAAAAAGTTTTTTCTTCCGATGGAAAAGGCTCAGGAGCTCATGGCTCTGGTCAAGAACCTATTAAAGACAAAGACTGTTTCAGTGCATCACTGCACACATGTCCTGGGGAAGATGGTGGCGTCTTACGAGGCCATCCCCTTCGGCAGGTTCCATTCGAGGACTTTTCAATGGGACCTACTGGACAAGTGGTCCGGATCTCATCTACAAATGCATCAAAGGATCGTTCTATCTTCCAGAGCCAGGGTATCTCTCCTGTGGTGGCTGCACAGTGCTCACCTCCTAGAGGGCCGCAGGTTCGGCATTCAGGACTGGATCCTGGTGACCACGGACGCAAGCCTCCGAGGTTGGGGAGCAGTCACACTGGGAAGAAATTTTCAAGGTCTCTGGTCAAGTCTAGAGACTTGTCTTCACATCAGCGTCCTGGAATTGAGGGCCATATACAACGCCCTACGTCAAGCGGAGGCATTGCTTCGCGACAAGCCAGTCCTGATTCAGTCGGACAATGTCACAGCAGTAGCTCATGTAAACCGCCAAGGCGGCACAAGGAGCAGGGTGGCAATGGCAGAAGCCACCAGAATTCTTCGCTGGGCGGAAGGTCATGTAAGCGCACTGTCAGCAGTGTTCATTCCGGGAGTGGACAACTGGGAAGCGGACTTCCTCAGCAGACACGACCTGCATCCGGGAGAAGTGGGGACTTCATCAGGAAGTCTTCGCACAGGTCGTGGGTCAGTGGGAACTGCCCCAAATAGACATGACGGCGTCCTGTCTCAACAAAAAGTTAAAGCAGTATTGCGCCAGATCAAGAGACCCTCAGGCGGTAGCGGTAGATGCCCTGGTGACACCTTGGGTGTTCAGGTCGGTCTGTGTTTCCTCCTCTTCCTCTCATACCCAAGGTGTTGAGAATAATAAGACAAAGAGGAGTGAGAGCAATCCTCCTGGCTCCGGATTGGCCACGAAGGACTTGGTATCCAGATCTGCAGGAGTTGCTCACAGAAGATCCGTGGCCTCTTCCTCTACGGCAGGACCTGCTGCAACAAGGGCCCTGTCTGTTCCAAGACTTACCGCGGCTGCGTTGACGGCATGGCGGTTGAACGCCGGATTCTAGCGGAAAAAGGTATTCCGGATGAGGTAATTCCTACCCTGATCAAGGCTTGGAAGGACGTGACATAGAAACATTATCACCGCATATGGAGAAAATGTTTCTTGGTGTGAGGCCAGGAATTCTCCTACGGAGGAGTTCCATTTGGGCCGTCTCCTTCACTTCCTTCAGACTGGAGTGAATTTGGGCCTAAAATTAGGGTCCATAAGGGTTCAAATTTCGGCCTTATCCATTTTCTTTCAAAAAGAATTGGCTTCTCTTCCTGAAGTACAGACTTTTGTAAAGGGAGTACTGCATATTCAGCCCCCGTTTGTGCCTCCGGTGGCGCCTTGGGACCTTAATGTGGTGTTAAGTTTCCTTAAGTCACGTTGGTTTGAACCTCTCAACACACTGGAGTTGAAGTACCTCACTTGGAAGGTGGTCATGTTGTTAGCCTTAGCTTCAGCAAGGCGAGTTTCGGAACTAGCAGCTTTGTCGCATAAAAGCCCCTATCTGGTTTTTCATGTGGATAGGGCGGAATTGAGGACTCGTCCTCAGTTCCTTCCTAAGGGGGTCTCATCTTTTCATATGAACCAACCTATTGTTGTGCCTGTGGCTACGCGTGACTTGGAGGATTCCGAGTCCTTGGATGTGGTCAGGGCTTTGAAGATTTATGTGGCCAGAACAGCTAGGGTCAGGAAGACAGAAGCACTGTTTGTCCTGTATGCAGCCAACAAGGTTGGCACTCCGGCTTCTAAGCAGACTATTGCTCGCTGGATCTGTAACACGATTCAGCAGGCGCATTCTACGGCAGGATTGCCGTTACCAAAATTGGTTAAGGCCCATTCCACTAGGAAGGTGGACTCTTCTTGGGCGGCTGCCCGAGGGGGTCTCGGCTTTACAGTTGTGCCGAGCAGCGACTTGGTCGGGTTCAAACACCTTTGCAAAGTTCTATAAGTTTGATACCCTGGCTGAAGAGGACCTGCTGTTTGCTCAATCGGTGCTGCAGAGTCATCCGCACTCTCGCGCCCGTTTGGGAGCTTTGGTATAATCCCCATGGTCCTTACGGAGTCCCAGCATCCTCTAGGACGTTAGAGAAAATAAGATTTTACACCTACCGGTAAATCTATTTCTCGTAGTCCGTAGAGGATGCTGGGCGCCCGTCCCAAGTGCGGACTTCTCCTGAAAGACTTGTATATAGTTATTGCTGTAATAAGGGTTATGTTATAGTTTCATCGGTTTGGACTGGGACTATGTTTGTTCATACTGTTAACTGGGTAGTTTATCACAAGTTATACGGTTTGATTGGTGTGGCTGGTATGAATCTTGCCCTTGGATTAACTAGAATCCTTTCCTCGTACTGTCCATCTCCTCTGGGCACAGTTTCTCTAACTGAGGTCTGGAGGAGGGGCATAGAGGGAGGAGCCAGTGCACACCCAGAGTCGGTCTTTCTTAAAGTACCCATGTCTCCTGCGGAGCCAGTCTATACCCCATGGTCCTTACGGAGTCCCAGCATCCTCTACGGACTACGAGAAATAGATTTAACGGTAGGTGTAAAATCTTATTTTTCTCTAACGTCTTAAGTGGATACTGGGACTCCGTAAGGACCATGGGGAATAGCGGCTCCGCAGGAGACTGGGCACAAGTATAAAGAAAGCTTTAGGTCTAACTGGTGTGCACTGGCTCCTCCCACTATGACCCTCCTCCAGACTTCAGTTAGAATATTGTGCCCGGCCGAGCTGGATGCACACTAGGGGCTCTCCTGAGCTCCTAGAAGAAAGTATATTTAGGTTTTTTATTTTACAGTGAGATCTGCTGGCAACAGACTCACTGCAGCGAGGGACTAAGGGGAGAAGAAGCGAACCTACCTAACGGGTGGTAGTTTGGGCTTCTTAGGCTACTGGACACCATTAGCTCCAGAGGGATCGACCGCAGGATCCGACCTTGATGTTCGTTCCCGGAGCCGCGCCGCCGTCCCCCTTACAGAGCCAGAAGCATGAAGAGGTCCGGAAAATCGGCGACAGAAGACTTCAGTCTTCACAAAGGTAGCGCACAGCACTGCAGCTGTGCGCCATTGCTCCTCATGTACACCTCACACTTCGGTCACTGATGGGTGCAGGGCGCTGGGGGGGGGGGGGGGGTGCCCTGAGGGCAATATGACACCTTGGCTGGCAAATCTACATCATATATAGTCCTAGAGGCTATATAGATGTAAAAATACCCCTGCCAGTATTTCAGAAAAAGCGGGAGAAGTCAGCCGAAAAAGGGGCGGAGCCATCTCCCTCAGCACACTGGCGCCATTTTTCCCTCACAGCTCCGCTGGAAGGAAGCTCCCTGGCTCTCCCCTGCAGTCTGAACACTACAGAAGGGTAAAAAAGAGAAGGGGGGCACTAAATTTAGGCGCAGGATAGATACATATATATTATATATATAAAAAAGCAGCTATAAGGGAAAACACTCATTTATAGTGGGATCCCTGTGTGATATAGCGCTCTGGTGTGTGCTGGCATACTCTCTGTCTCCCCAAAGGGCTTTGTGGGGTCCTGTCCTCTGTCAGAGCATTCCCTGTGTGTTTGCGGTGTCGGTACGGCTGTGTCGACATGTTTGATGAGGAGGCATATGTGGAGGCGGAGCAGATGCCTGTGAATGTGATGTCACCCCCTGCGGGGTCGACACCTGAGTGGATGGTGCTGTGGAAGGAATTACGCGACAGTGTCGACTCCTTGCATAAAAGGTTTGACGACATACCTAACGTGGGACAGCCGGCTTCTCAGCCTGTGCCTGCCCAGGCGTCTCGAAAGCCATCAGGGGCTCTAAAACGCCCGCTACCTCAGATGGCAGACACAGATGTCGACACGGATACTGACTCCAGTGTCGACGACGATGAGACTAATGTAACTTCCAGTAGGGCCACACATTACATGATTGAGACAATGAAAAATGTGTTGCACATTTCTGATGTTACCCCCGGTACCACAAAAAAGGGTATTATGTTTGGAGAGAAAAAACTACCAGTAGTCTTTCCTCCATCTGAGGAGTTAAATGAAGTGTGTGAAGAAGCGTGGGCTTCCCCTGATAAAAAACTGGTAATTTCTAAGAGGTTACTAATGGCGTACCCTTTCCCGCCAGAGGATAGGTCACGCTGGGAAACATCCCCTAGGGTGGATAAAGCGCTCACACGCTTGTCAAAGAAGGTGGCACTACCCTCTCCGGATACGGCCGCCCTGAAGGAATCTGCTGATAGAAAACAGGAGGCTGTCCTGAAATGTATATATACACACACAGGTGTCATACTGAGACCGGCTATTGCTTCAGCCTGGATGTGCAGTGCTGCTGCTGCGTGGTCTGATTCCCTATCAGAAAATATCGATACTCTAGATAGGGACACTATATTGCTAACCGTAGAGCATATAAAAGACGCAGTCTTATACATGAGAGATGCACAGAGGGATATTTGCCGGCTGGCATCCAAAATTAGTGCAATGTCCATTTCTGCCAGGAGAGGGTTATGGACTTGGCAGTGGACAGGGGATGCAGATTCCAAAAGACACATGGAAGTTCTGCCTTATAAAGGTGAGGAGTTGTTCGGGTATGGTCTCTCGGACCTCGTTTCCACAGCGACAGCTGGGAAGTCTACATTTTTACCCCATGTTCCCTCACAACCAAAGAAAGCACCGTATTATCAGGTACAGTACTTTCGGCCCAATAAGGGCAAGCGGGTTAAAGGCGCGTCCTTTCTGCCCAGAGGCAGAGGTAAGGGAAAGAAGCTGCAGCATGCAGCCAGTTCCCAGGAGCAAAAGTCCTCCCCTGCTTCTTCTAAGTCCACAGCATGACGCTGGAGCTCCACAGGCGGAGCCAGGTACGGTGGGGGCCCGTCTCAAATATTTCAGCAATCAGTGGGCTCGCTCACAGGTGGATCCCTGGATTTTTCAAATAGCATCTCAGGGGTGTACATGCTGGAATTCGAGACGTCTCCTCCCCGCCGTTTCCTCAAATCTGCCTTGCCAACTGCTCCCTCAGACAGGGAGGCAGTGTTACAGGCAATTCACAAGCTGTATTCACAACAGGTGATAGTAAAGGTACCCCTACTTCAACAAGGAAGGGGTTACTATTCCACAATGTTTGTGGTACCGAAACCGGACGGTTCGGTGAGACCCATTTTAAATTTGAAATCCTTGAACACATATATCAAAAAATTCAAGTTCAAGATGGAATCGCTCAGGGCGGTTATTGCAAGCCTGGACGAGGGGGATTACATGGTATCACTGGACATCAAGGATGCTTACCTGCATGTCCCCATTTACCATCCTCACCAGGAGTACCTCAGATTTGTGGTACAGGATTGTCATTACCAATTCCAGACGTTGCCGTTTGGTCTATTCACGGCTCCGAGGGTCTTTACCAAGGTAATGGCCGAAATGATGATACTCCTGCGAAAGAAAGGAGTTTTAATTATCCCGTACTTGGACGATCTCCTGATAAAGGCGAGGTCCAGAGAGCAGTTGTTGGTCGGAGTAGCACTATCTCGGGAAGTGCTACAACAGCACGGTTGGATTCTAAACATTCCAAAGTCACAGCTGGTCCCTACGACACGTCTACTGTTCCTAGGGATGGTTCTGGACACAGAACAGAAAAAAGTGTTTCTCCCGGAGGAGAAGGCCAAGGAGCTGTCATCTCTAGTCAGAGGCCTCCTAAAACCAAAACAGGTGTCGGTGCATCACTGCACGCGGATCCTGGGAAAAATGGTAGCTTCTTACGAAGCGATTCCATTCGGCAGGTTTCATGCAAGAACCTTTCAGTGGGACCTGTTGGACAAGTGGTCCGGATCGCATCTTCAGATGCATCGTCTGATAACCCTGTCTCCAAGGACAAGGGTGTCCCCGCTGTGGTGGCTGCAGAGTGCTCATCTTCAAGAGGGCCGCAGATTCGGCATACAGGACTGGGTCCTGGTGACCACGGATGCCAGCCTTCGAGGCTGGGGGGCAGTCACACAGGGAAGAAACTTCCAAGGACTATGGTCAAGTCAGGAGACTTCCCTGCACATAAATATTCTGGAACTGAGGGCCATTTACAATGCCCTAAGTCAGGCAAAACCACTGCTTCAAAACCAGCCGGTACTGATCCAGTCAGACAACATCACTGCGGTCGCCCATGTAAACCGACAGGGCGGCACGAGAAGCAGGACGGCGATGGCAGAAGCCACAAGGATTCTCCGATGGGCGGAGAATCACGTCTTAGCACTGTCAGCAGTGTTCATTCCGGGAGTGGACAACTGGGAAGCAGACTTCCTCAGCAGACACGACCTACACCCGGGAGAGTGGGGACTTCATCCAGAAGTCTTCCAACTGATTGTAAGCCGTTGGGAAAGGCCACAGGTGGACATGATGGCGTCCCGCCTAAACAAAAAACTAGAGAGATATTGCGCCAGGTCAAGAGACCCTCAGGCAATAGCTGTGGACGCTCTAGTGACACCGTGGGTGTACCAGTCGGTTTATGTGTTCCCTCCTCTACCTCTCATACCAAAGGTACTGAGAATAATAAGAAGACGAGGAGTAAGAACGATACTCGTGGTTCCGGATTGGCCAAGAAGAGCTTGGTACCCAGAACTTCAAGAAATGATATCAGAGGACCCATGGCCTCTGCCGCTCAGACAGGATCTGCTACAGCAGGGGCCCTGTCTGTTCCAAGACTTACCGCGGCTGCGTTTGACGGCATGGCGGTTGAACACCGGATCCTAAAAGAAAAAGGCATTCCGGAGGAAGTCATTCCTACGCTGATTAAAGCCAGGAAAGAAGTAACCGCAAACCATTATCACCGTATTTGGCGGAAATATGTTGCGTGGCGTGAGACCAGGAAGGCCCCAACAGAGGAATTTCAGCTGGGTCGATTTCTGCACTTCCTACAGTAAGGAGTGACTATGGGCCTAAAATTGGGTTCCATTAAGGTCCAGATTTCGGCTCTGTCGATTTTCTTCCAGAAAGAACTGGCTTCACTGCCTGAAGTTCAGACATTTGTAAAGGGAGTGCTGCATATTCAGCCCCCTTTTGTGCCTCCAGTGGCACCTTGGGATCTCAACGTGGTGTTGAGTTTCCTAAAATCACATTGGTTTGAGCCACTTAAAACCGTGGATCTGAAATCTCACGTGGAAAGTGGTCATGTTATTGGCCTTGGCTTCGGCCAGGCGTGTGTCAGAATTGGCGGCTTTGTCATGTAAAAGCCCTTATCTGATTTTCCATATGGATAGGGCAGAATTGAGGACTCGTCCCCAGTTTCTCCCTAAGGTGGTATCAGCTTTTCACTTGAACCAACCTATTGTAGTGCCTGCGGCTACTAGGGACTTGGAGGATTCCAAGTTACTGGACGTAGTCAGGGCCTTGAAAGTTTGTTTCCAGGACGGCTGGAGTCAGGAAGACTGACTCGCTTTTTATCCTGTATGCACCCAACAAGCTGGGTGCTCCTGCTTCTAAGCAGACTATTGCTCGCTGGATTTGTAGCACAATTCAGTTGGCGCATTCTGCGGCTGGACTGCCGCATCCTAAATCAGTAAAAGCCCATTCCACGAGGAAAGTGGGCTCATCTTGGGCGGCTGCCCGAGGGGTCTTGGCTTTACAACTTTGCCGAGCGGCTACTTGGTCAGGGGCAAACACGTTTGCTAAATTCTACAAATTTGATACCCTGGCTGAGGAGGACCTTGAGTTCTCTCATTCGGTGCTGCAGAGTCATCCGCACTCTCCCGCCCGTTTGGGAGCTTTGGTATAATCCCCATGGTCCTTACGGAGTCCCAGCATCCACTAGGACGTTAGAGAAAATAAGATTTTACTCACCGGTAAATCTATTTCTCGTAGTCCGTAGTGGATGCTGGGCGCCCATCCCAAGTGCGGATCGTCTGCAATACTTGTACATAGTTATTGTTAACTAAAGGGTTATTGTTGAGCCATCTGTTGAGAGGCTCAGTTGTTATCATACTGTTAACTGGGTATTGTATCACGAGTTATACGGTGTGGCTGGTATGAGTCTTACCCGGGATTCAAAATCCTTCCTTATTGTGTCAGCTCTTCCGGGCACAGTATCCTAACTGAGGTCTGGAGGCGGGTCATAGTGGGAGGAGCCAGTGCACACCAGTTAGACCTAAAGCTTTCTTTATAGTTGTGCCCAGTCTCCAGCGGAGCCGCTATTCCCCATGGTCCTTACGGAGTCCCAGCATCCACTACGGACTACGAGAACTAGATTTACCGGTGAGTAAAATCTTATTTTTTACTCTTACATTGTGCTACCTCCGTTCTGCATCCTTCACTCCCCAGCTGTCTAGTTCTCCAGTGTCCCCGAGTGGATTCAGAAAAATGGATTTATTTAAATACCAAAATCCCCTATTTACAGTATCCTTACATATTCCTGATAGAATTGCTTAAATGGCCTTAAGTCAACCTATTTCATCTTTGTGCCATCAAGATTGGCATATTACACTTGTGATTCAGTGATAACAGGGATTGGGAACCACTGCTATTAATCATCTTTCATTGTCTGTAGACATCCAAGTTGGCGCAGTGACGAAAACCAAGAACGGTCTAGGACTGGAAGCGAGTCTTCTCAAACGGGCAACAGTGGATCATCAACAAGGAGTGAGTAAAAGTCATCGCAATTAATCTATAGACCATGTTTCATTTACAAAAGTTCCAAGTTTGCCTTTTTCTGTTCTGTAACCAAACTTGAATTGACCTGTGACTAGAATATCAGAATCTCACTTTGTTTATTTTTTAATCGTCCACTAGAGGGCACAGGAATAAACGCTGGGTATAGCATAGATTGGCCTGAGTCCAGGCACCAAGTGGTTACAATTTCTAACCCAGCAGCCCTCAGTCTTCCTATAACCCTGGCTGAGACCCGCCTGTTTTTTTTCTTTGTGCCAGGGGTGGGCACCTCTCGCTGAGGCTATTCAAACACAGTTCCCGGTACAGTGCCTCGCACTTACCGTTTGTGTCAACATTCTTTCTCCCCAGGTACGAACTACGCTTGCCTGTGTGTCAGTTGCTTCACTGCTCCTATTTGGGATTCGCTTCCGCTGCGTCAGCCTCTCGGGTACCCACTTGGGGTGACCCGACACTGGTAACGTCTCATTTGGTAGACTGCCTGTCTGTTCCACGTTCCACCATCCCTGTTAGTGTCCACTTTTGCGCCTGCAGACGATTCTGCGCAGGCTGCCCATTGTCGACAGCAGAACTGCTGTGGATACAATCAGTCTTAATGCATATGTCCACTATGGTGCAGCAGCTGCTAGACGCAGTTGGGTCTTCTCCGTGCAGGCCTCCCATGCGGGAGAGTTATACCCTAGTCTCTGAGTGCGAATGAGCTTAGCCCCTTTCGGACTTGGGGGGGCAGTGGTTTAGCCTCTTTGGACATAGACAACTCTTCAGTACACTGAGAATTCTGTTTCTTACTGATGTGGCAGCGCTTGTCAGAACAGGCAGACCTGTATTCCACATTGAGGATGGCAGAGCAAAAGAAGGAATCAACACACCTACTTTCATCTGCTTAGCTAGAGGATCTTCTACAGGTGGCATGACCTAATCAGTTTTCAGCTATCTAGAAGCAAGGCTTCTATTTACACGTCCACCTGAAGAACGTGCTAAGTGGGAGGCCCCACTACCAGTGGATGCCCCATGTTGCACCTCCCAATGCCGGATACCTCTTCTCTCAAGGAGATTGAACTAAAATATTTTCGGAAGATAGCTTATTCTCAGCTATTCCTCGTCCAGCCTTGGCATCGGCCTGGATTGCCAGAGCCATGGAACCTGGGATGGAGTAGATGGAACACGGCCTTTCTCTTATGTCCTAGAGGATGGTGGGGACTCCGTAAGGACCATGGGGTATAGACTGGCTCCGCAGGAGACATGGGCACTATAAAGAACTTGAGAATGGGTGTGCACTGGCTCCTCCCTCTATGCCCCTCCTCCAGACCTCAGTTAGTTCCTGTGCCCAGAGGAGACTGGGTGCATTACAGGGGAGCTCTACTGAGTTTCTCTGGAAAAAAAGAATTTTGTTAGGTTTTTTTAGTTTCAGGGAGCACTGCTGGCAACAGGCTCACTGCATCGTGGGACTGAGGAGAGAGAAGCAGACCTACTTAAGTGATAGGCTCTGCTTCTTAGGCTACTGGACACTATTAGCTCCAGAGGGAGTCTGAACGCAGGTCTCCCCTTGCTGTTCGTCCCAGAGCCGCGCCGCCGTCGTCCTCGCAGAGCCGGAAGATAGAAGCCGTGTGAGTATAAGAAAAGAAGACTTCAAGGCGACAGAAGACTTCAGATCTTCCCGGAGGTAAGCCGCTGCGCGCCATTGTTCCCACACAACACACACTAGCAGGCACGGATAGTTGCAGGGCGCAGGGGAGTGCGCCCTGGGCAGCAAAATAAACCTCTACGGCTGGTATAGGAGTATTATAGGCTGCTGAGGCAGTAATTATATAAATCCCCCGCCAGTATTATAAAATTAAGCGGGACCGAAGCCCGCCGCTGGAGGGGGTGGAGCTTGAACCCACAGCACTAACCAGCGCCATTTTCTCCACAGAGCACCGCAGAGACGATGGCTCCCCGGACTCTCCCCTGCAGGGCTAAAAAAAAGGGGGAAGGGGGCACTTGTGAGGCGCAGTGAATGTATTATATATAATTATATAAAAAAGCGCTATATATTCTGGGAATTTGTTTTCCAGTGTCAGTTGGCGCTGGGTGTGTGCTGGCATACTCTGTCTCTCCTAAGGGCCTTATTGTGGGACTATCTCCAGATAAATATCCCTGTGTGGGAGGCGGGGGGGGTCGGTACGAGTGTGTCGGCATGTCTGAAGCGGAAGGCTCATCTAAGGAGGAGGTGGAGCAGATGATTGTGGTGTCTCCATCGGCAACGCCGACACCCGATTGGTTGGATATGTGTAATGTTTTAAATGCAAATGTGACCTTATTGCATAAGAGGTTGGACAAAGAGTCCAGGGAAAAAACAGGCACTCAATCCATGGCTTTAAATTTGTCACAGGGCCCTTCAGGGTCTCAAAAACGTCCCCTGTCCCAAATAGCAGACACAGATACCGACACGGATTCTGACTCCAGTGTCGACTATGATGATGCAAGGTTACACCCAAGGGTGGCCAAAAGTATTCATTATATGATTATTGCAATAAAAGATGTTTTGCATATCACAGATGACCCCTCTGTCCCTGACACGAGGATGCGCATGTATAAGGAAAAGAAACCTGAGGTAACCTTTCCCCCCATCTCATAAGCTGAACGAGTTATTTGAAAAAGCTTGGGAAACTCCAGACAAAAAAACTGCAGATTCCCAAGAGGATTCTTATGGCGTATCCTTTCCCTGCACAGGACAGGGTACGGTGGGAATCCTCGCCCAGGGTGGACAAGGCTTTAACGCACTTGTCCAAGAAGGTGGCGCTACAGTCTCCCGACACAGCAGCCCTCAAGGATCCTGCTGATCGCAGACAGGAGACTACCTTAAAATCTATTTATACATATACGGGGGCTTTACTCAGACCGGCAATAGCATCGGCATGGGTATGTAGCGCGGTTGCAGCTTGGACAGATACCTTGTCCGCTGACATTGAGACCCTAGATAGGGATACCATTTTATTGACCTTAGGTCACATTAAAGACGCAGTCTTATGTATGGGAGACGCTCAGAGAGACGTTGGGCTGCTAGGTTCAAGAGCCAACGCCATGGCGATTTCTGCTAGGCGAGCCCTTTGGACCCGCCAATGGATGGGGGATGCAGACTCAAAAAAGCATATGGAGGTTACCTTACAAAGGTGAAGTTTTATTTGGGGAAGGTCTCGCGGATCTGGTTTCCACAGCTACCACGGGTAAATATACTTTTTTGCCTTTTGTTCCCCCACAGCAAAAAAAAACTCCACAATATCAGATGCAGTCCTTTCGGTCGCATAAGTCCAGAAGAGGTCGGGGCTCATCCTTCCTCGCCAGAGGTAAGGGTAGAGGGAAAAGAACGCCTGCTTCGGCTAGCTCCCAGGAGCAGAAGTCCTCCCCGGCTTCTACTAAATACACCGCATGACGCTGGGGCTCCACTAACGGAGTCCGCACCGGTGGGGGCACGTCTTCGACTCTTCAGCCAGGTCTGGGTTCTGTCAGACGTGGATCCTTGGGCGATGGAAATTGTGTCCCAGGGCTACAAACTAGAGTTTGAAGAGGTGCCCCCTCGCCGATTTTTCAAATCGGCCTTGCCAGCTTCTCCCCCAGAGAGGGCAGTAGTATTAGCTGCAATTCAAAAGCTGTGTCAACAGCAAGTGATTGTCACGGTTTCCCTAATCCAACAGGGAAAAGGGTACTATTCAGCCCTGGTCGTGGTCCCGAACCCGGATGGCTCGGTCAGACCCATTTTAAATCTGAAAACCCTAAACCTGTACTTGAAAAGGGTCAAATTTAAGATGGAATCGCTCCGGGCAGTGATCTCCAGTCTGGAAGGGGGGGATTTTATGGTGTCACTGGACATAAAGGATGCATACCTTCATGTCCCCATATATCTTCCTCGTCAGGAGTACCTGAGATTCGCTGTACAGGACTGTCATTACCAGTTTCAGACGTTGCCGTTTGGGCTTTCCACGACCCCGAGTATTTTCACGAAGGTGATGGCGGAGATGATGGTGCTCCTGCGCAGGCAGGGAGTCACAGTTATTCCGTACTTGGACGATCTCCTGATAAAAGTGAGATCGAGAGATCACTTGCTGAAAAGCGTGTCGCTCTCCCTGAGAGGGCTACAACAGCACGGTTGGATTCTAAATCTGCCAAAGTCGCAATTGATTCCAACGACTCGACTATCATTCCTAGGCATGATTCTGGACACGGAACAGAAGAGGGTTTTTCTCCCAATGGAAAAAGCCCAGGACCTCCCAGAACATGGTCAGAGACCTGCTAAGACCAAAAAGAGTTCTGGGAAAAATGGTGGCAGCCTACCAGGTCATCCCCTTCGGCAGGTTTCATGCGAGGACATTTCAGTGGGACCTTCTGGACAAGTGGTCGGGGTCCCACCTTCAAATACATCAGAAAATAACCCTGTCCTCCAGGGCCAGTGTGTCTCTCCTGTGGTGGCTGCAGAGTGCTCACCTTCTAGAAGGTCGCAGGTTCGGCATTCAGGACTGGGTTCTGGTGACCATGGACGCGAGCCTCCAAGGATGGGGAATGGGGAGCAGTCACACAAGGAAGACATTTTCAGGGACTGTGGTCAAGCCAGGAGGCTTGTCTACACATCAACATACTGGAATTAAGGGCCATATACAACGGCCTACGACAAGCGGAGAATCTTCTTCGCAACCAACTGGTTCTGATTCAATCAGACAACGTCACAGTTGTGGTTCATGTAAACCGCCAAGGCGGGACAAGGAGCAGAGTGGCAATGGCGGAAGCCGTCAGGATTCTGCGCTGGGCAGAAAAATCACGTAAGTGCTCTGTCAGCAGTATTCATTCCGGGAGTGGACAACTGGGAAGCAGACTTCCTCAGCAGACACGACCTGCACCCGGGGGAGTGGGGCATTCACCCGGAAGTGTTCAGGTGCTTGACAAGTCGATGGGGATATCCACAGATTGACATGATGGCCTCTCGTCTCAACAAGAAGCTCAGGCGGTATTGTTCCAGGTTGAGAGACCCACAGGCGGTGGCGATAGACGCCCTGACAACTCCATGCGTCTATCAGATGGTTTACGTGTTTCCTCCACTTCCTCTGATCCCAAGAATTCTAAAACAAAAATGGAAAAGGTTCAAGCAATACTCATTGATCCAGACTGGCCAAGAAGGGCCTGGTACGCGGACCTCCTAGATATGCTTCTCGAAGATCTGTGGCCTCTACCTCTTTGCGAGCATCTTCTGCAACAGGGACTGTTTGTCTATTAGGACTTACCGCGGCTACGTTTGACGGCATGGAAGTTGAATTGCTTATTCTAGCCAGGAGAGGGATACTTAACAAGGTTATCCGGACTATGATCCAAGCCAGGAAGGGGGTAACCTCTAAGCATTACCATCGTATTTGGAAGAAATAAGTCTCTTGGTGTGAGAGCAGAAATTATTCTGCAGTGGAATTTCATCTGGGACGCTTCCTGCTTTTTCTGCAGGCGTGGATGTGGGCCTGTGTCTGGGCTCCATAAAAGTCCAGATTTCAGCCTTGTCCAAAACAATTGGCTTCTCTCCCTGAGGTCCAGAAGTTCTTGAAAGGTGTTCTGCACATCCAACGTCCCTTTGTGCCTCCCATGGCACCTTGGAATCTCAATGCGGTGCTGCAGTTCCTCCAATCGGACTGGTTTGAACAGGAGGTGGACGTAAAATATCTTGCATGAAGAACCGTCACACTGTTGGCCTTGGCTTCAGCAAGACGTGTGTCGGAGCTGGGTCCTTTGTTTCACAAAAGTCCCTATTTAATTTTCCAAAAGGACAGAGCTGAGCTCGGGACTCGTCTGCAATTTCTTGTTAAAGTGGTGTCCGCATTTCACATCAACCAACCTATTGTGGTTCCAGTTGTCACCGACACTTCTGCTACTTCAAGGTCTTTGGATGTAGTGAGGGCTTTGAAGGTGTATGTGAAAAGAACAGCTTGTCACAGAAAGACTGACTCGATGTTTGTTCTTTCTAATCCCAATAAGATTGGGTGTCCTGCTTCAAAGCAGTCAATTGCACGCTGGATCAGACTTACCATCCAGCATGCTTATTCCACGCCAATTTTGCAGTGTCCAAAATCAGCACAGGCCCACTCTACTAGGTCGGTGGGTTCTTCCTGGGCGGCTGCCCGGGGTGTCTTGGCTTTACAGCTCTGGCGAGCAGCTACTTGGTCAGGTTCGAACACGTTTGCTAAGTTCTACAAGTTGGATTCTTTGGCCTCTGTGGACCTTCAGTTTGGTCAATCAGTTCTGCAGGAACCTCCGCACTCCCCAATCTGGTTTGGGAGCTTTGGTACATCCCCATGGTACGAAATGGACCCCAGTATCCTCTAGGACAGTGATGGCTAACCTTGACACTCCAGCTGTTGAACTACACATCCCAGCATGCCCTGCTACATTTTTGCTATTTGGACGTGCTAAAACTGATGCAGGGCATGCTGGGATGTGTAGTTCAACAGCTGGAGTGTCAAGGTTAGCCATCACTGTTCTAGGACGTAAGAGAAAATAGGATTTTAATTACCTACCGGTAAAACCTTTTTCTCGTAGTCCATAGAGGATACTGGGCGCCCGCCCAGTGCTTCGTTCTTCCTGCACCTGCACGGTTACTTGGTTAAGTAATGTTGGTTCAGCCATTGCTGTTTCTGTTTCAAGTTTGGTTAGCATGGCTTTCCTCTTTGTTGTGTGTGCTGGTTCGGAATCTCGCCACTATTATCTATCCTTCTCTCAAAGTATGTCCGTCTCCTCGGGCATAGAGGGAGGAGCAGGCTCACACTATCAAATTCTTAAAGTGCCCATGGCTCCTAGTGGACCCGTCTATACCCCATAGTACTAAATGGACTCCAGTATCCTCTACGGACTACGAGAAAAGGATTTACCGGTAGGTAATTAAAATCACATTATGTGGTTGGGCCATTATCCCTTTTCAAGATTCCGATACTTTTAGGGCTCACCAGACAAGCTCTAAGGTAGTCCTGTAAAGAGACTTTCAAAACATCCAGTCTGTGTTACATGGAATGCTGTTAATAAACACACATGTATTTACGTCTGCCGCAAGAACTTAGCTTTTTGACTACCAGACTGTCTGAGACCATCCGGATTCCAGGATTAGTCCACTGTCTCCTTCAGGGCTTCCAATTGGGAAGACATTAAGATATCTGACAATGTAGAATCCTCCTGAGTAATGGTTAGGAGTCGGGAACAGAAATGGAAAGGGCTTACGTCCTGTTGGTCTTCAAATCCTGGTCATGCTGTTTCTTCCCTAGGTGTTCACCAAACTTATCTGTTCTTATTTAAAGCTGCTACCTTATACTTTGTTTCATTAGCCCCCAGAGAATACTTTCAACTAGACCCTTCACCAACATCATATGGGTCAGAGTTTTATTCTTCTGTTTGCAACATCAGGCCATTGTTGCATTGCTTTGGTTAGCGTTTCAGGCCATAGTGCAAGAGACATATTTACCAGGAAGATATCACTCTTCTACTTTACAGCTTCAGTACATTGTAAACACAATACAGATATTACATAAGGCAATTATTGCAGTGTACCTTTATATAAGAATAGCATCATAACAAGTTGTGGTCACTTTATTCTTCACAGTCTCACGAAGAAGGGAAAGTGAGAAGTCTGTGGAGAATGAAGTCTTTGGAAAAGATGAGGAATCTCCGAACTCAAAATCCCCCAAATCTGATTCCCAAGTCCCATTAAAAGTCATGCCTGCGCCTCCGCCTAAGGAGAATGCATGGGTGAAACGTAGTACAGCACCTCCTCCCTCTCGCTCCCTCAGTTCAGAATCCTCTCAAAGGTAAGTGTACAGCTGTAGCAACATCTTCTGTGTACCTGTATACTGGTAACTTGTGCCACCTCAGGTGTGCATGTGCTGTGTAGCGTGGATGTTAATGCCTTGGACAGTTTCTATACTGACCTTTTGTTTTGTTACCCAGCGGAGGAGAAAGATCTCATGATTCTGAAAGGCATCCTGGGACAGGTCAAAGAGGAGGTAAGCAATCCTAAATATGTGTAATTGTATAGTGACGCCAATAAAAATGCCACTAAAACATAAATTGTTCTTAACAGGAGATGAGAACAAAGAAGGTTCAGAGCATGCATCAAAGACTAGTGGTCACAACATGGGAGATCGCAGCAGGACAGCTGATAGGTATGTTTTAAACATACAATAAGGCATATTATAATCTGATATAAAATAAGAAGCTCAGCATGCTGCAATGTTCGTGGAAGGACCATGTCTTGGTCGTGGAGCTCTGTTTATAGCCAATACTTGAGTTTCCGTTTGACAACCGAATTCCCACACACAGTGGGTTCTGAAAGTTGACACTTTTTCATCGAAATGTGACTTTATTCGCAATGTTTGCTCTCTGTGGTTGGCATTACTTTATAAACGTGTATTAATGCGACTCCAATCCCTGGTGAACTTTTGTTAATACATCTGGCGTTATTTGCGCAAAGTTACATTTCGACTGCATTCCTTTTAGGCGACTCACTTTTCGTATCTTTTCAAAGGCATTCTTAAAGGGTATCTGCATTTTGTAAATAAAGTTACATTTTGTAAACAAGTGTTCATTTTCGCTGTGTTTAGGAGACTTGAGGACCAGAGGTTCTAGTGCTGACATAATTTGGTTCTTGAAGAACAGAGGTATTCAAAATGTGTTTATTAAGGACCACCAACAGGTCACATTTTCCAGGTCTCCTTACAGAATCACAGGTGAAATAATGACACCTGTGGATCTTTCAAAATCTGTGAGTAATGAATGAATGCACCTGCTAGGCGACATGGAAAACATGAACTGTTGGGGGTCCTTGAGGACTGAGGGGCAGATGTATAAAGCCTGGAGAAGCGATAAAGTAGTGATAAGTGCAACGTGATAACACACCAGCCAATCAGCTCACATATGTAAATTGACAGTTAGGACCTCATTGGCTGGTGCGTTATCACCTTTCACTTATCACTGCTTTATCACTTCTCCAGGTTTAATACATCTGCCCCTGAGTTTGGGAACCACTGTGTTAGAAAAACAAAGGCACTGGTACTTACCTATCTAATTATCGGTAGCACACCACCTTATTCCTGGTCTCAGAATTAACCTGAGGAGAGAGGAGGTGAGACAATCTCTCCTTTGGTTAATTTGGTTCTGTATCATTTGCCCTAGATAAATGTATGATTCATTATTTCTTAATAGTAATTGGTTAACGTCAAATGATGCCAAGCTGTGAAGAGGTGGCCCCACAGTGTTGTGGTGCACGCCTTCAGTACCTGTTGCTCCAAATGGATAAGCCTCCTGTTATATAGTGAGGTTTTTTTTAATATATATATTTTTTAAACTGTTAAAAATTAACTTGAAGGAGTTAAAGAATAGGGACTTTTTTTTTCTCCATAAATTTCTGATTTGTTCCTCTCCTGCTACAAAATGACCAGGAGATAATGGAGACTCATTCTGTATAATCAAAAGCAAAGCCCTCTCTGTCACAAGTACTTGACTTTAATGGGCTAAAATCAAAATGTTATTCACAGTGAAATGAGCACATCCCCAACATGTGAACATTATTCTGATCTTGAAGGTGGAGATGATTCAGAGATAAGGTAGTAGAATCTTTCCCAATATTACTGTAATACTCCGTTGAACATATTAGTAGTGATAAACACATAGTGACTCTTCACATATATGTACTCAACATTTTACCATAGGCTAATTCATTCTCTGACACTGAAAGCTTGTTTATCTTGCATATGTGGTATGTCTCCATTTATTCTAATTGCATTACATCCAGGATCTCATTTACAATCACGTAAATGCATTTTTTTATTTTTTAAAGTTTTCTTGTTTATTTGTTTTTCAGGAAAGAAAGGAAGGATTCAGATTCAAAGGTAATACCGGTGACAAAGAGAGAGGAAGTGCAGGCAGCTGTAAGAGCTTCCATGTAATACTTCTCTATCCTCATCCTCTTGCAAGTGTAATAGACATACTAATTACCAATCAGGAAAGATGGACAATGGTGGCTTTCGTCCAATAAGTTTCAATTTTCACATAGAATGCATTCACACATACTGGACATTGGCATTATCCAGAACGTTAGCCACAGTACTCATTCACTTTTATTATTCTATTGAAAAACTGAAATTTTAAAACCTAACAAGAAACCTAGTATTTGTAACTGAATATGCCGGGTTTACTGACATTCTGCACTTGTAGGGTTCCTCTGAACACGTAAGAATTGGCGTAAAATTGGAAGGCCAACCATTCGATATCCACGCTGAATTTGGCCATGCATGAGTGGCCAATTTGGCTGCGATCTGGCATCATTAGGGCCTGTGTATTGCTGTTGGAAGATTACTATACTATACACAGACCAATAGCATTCAGTGTCCAATAATGATTCTGTTTCCAGTAAATTTGTTATTGGACACACACATGCATTCTGCACATTACTTTTTCTGATGATCCATCAACTGTAACTGAATGGGATTCATCTGATATTGTAAAGATTCCACTGTGTCATATTCTACAAAATATTAATGGCTATGAACATTCATTTTTAGTGTTTATGCAGAAAAATCGTTCATTTGTGTGGGAGAGCTATTTAATAGTTGGAGAAAAGACATAGGGTCTCTTAACTGCCACCATCCTTGGTTTCTTCAATTTATGCTTGGGTTATGTTATGCCAGTAGCTGGCTATCAAAGGGAATGCAGTTGACATCCCGAAGGATGGGAAACCGGCCGTCAGAACACCGGCGCCGGAATTCCCAAAACCTGTCAAAATTCAGACTCTGAAATACCAAATGTAAGTATGCTGGTTAAGGTTAGGCTGTGGGAAGGGAGTGGTAGGGTTAGGCTGCAGCAAGGTAGGGTAAGGGTTAGTTTAGTTGCTCCAACCTGTTTGGGTTATGGCAGTCAGGATGCCGTTGTTGGAATTCTGACTGCTGGTATCCCGTACTCACCCATATCAAAGTACTGTCCTCAAAATCTGAAATACCCTGGTCAATTGAATCTGTCAAGTCAGCCACATAACTGTCACAGGGTTTGTAATATTCTCCCTGATCTATATCCATTTTTCTTACAACTGACTTTTTGATCTAATGTATTGCCCACATATACTTAGCTAATATTTTATATATTATGACGCCGTGATATTGGATAGAATATGGCAGCATATTGTAGCACATTCTATACAAATGGAAAGCTTGTGTAGGCTAGCCAGGACCTTTTGACCTGTAGCTTTGACACCATAATAGCATTATTATACATTCATGTGCTTACAAAGCTTTGGTTTTTAACAAATAAAATCTCATTTTCGAATGCTCTATGCTTAAACCTGGAATCTAGAGGGTATAACACTTTGTAACGCCATCATGATTCTTCTGCTTACATTTCTTTATCATCCACTAGGGGTCACTGGAGTACTCTTGGGATATGGACGGGCGTAGCCGAACAAGGGCACTGAATATTTAAATTTAGGACCCTCCCCCCCCCTCCATATCCCCGAGTACCTCAGTGTACGACCTCAGTGTTTTTTCGGTGCTCACAGCACGAACAAGGCTTGTGGTATATCCACACTTGGATTTTTATTTTTAAATTTTTACTTTTTATTTTTACACTTAGCACATCCCTTCCCAGTTTCTGGAAAAACATGGGTCCGGGATAGTGCCGCTGCATGGGCAGCGAATGGCGTGTCGGTCCTCACAAAGAGCACCCTCACAGCCACAGGCGCTACAAGGCAGCGCATGGCGTGTCGGTCCTCACAAAGAGCACCCTCACAGCCACAGGCAGACTGTCTCCTACTGCAACTGGACGGAGATTACAAGCCCGTCACAGCCAGGAGGAGAGCTGAAAACTGGACGGTGCTTACAGTAAGAAGCCCCGTCACAGCCAGGATGGAAGCCCCGTCACAATCTGGACGGAGCTTACAGAAGTACGACACTACAAGGTATGGTGAGGGGGTCAGGGCGGTCAGCTCACGCTGCCGCCCTGCTGTGTGAGTGTTAACTGTACAGGGAGCTGGCCGCCGCTGAGCACGCCGCTGACGGGTCCCGCTGAAGCAATGAAGTTCCACCTGATAGTGGTTAGAATGAGAAAGGTTCTCCTTACATTATACGCGCAGAGCGGCCGCACGTCACTCAGACGCCGGCCGCTCTCACTGCTCTGAGGGCCCGCCACCACTACGCAGCGCCGACTCCTTGGCTGAACTAAGCAGAGCGGCCGCACGTCACTCAGACGCCGGCCGCTCTCACTGCTCTGATGCGGCACCGCTATGCCGCACTCTCCGGGCGCTCTCACTGCTCTGATGCGGCACCGCTATGCCGCACTCTCCGGGCGCTCATCTAAACAGAGCGGCCGCACGTCACTCAGACGCCGGCCGCTCTCACTGCTCGGATGGCCCGGCACGCCGCCGACACTCTCCTGTGTACTAAAGAGCGGCCGCACGTCACTCAAGGACGCCGGCCACTCTCCCAGTGAAACACCGCAGACACAGGGAGACTGTGTACTGCTGAAAGAAGGAGCTTCCGGTCGGCTCCCCGGCGCTAGATACAGGCTCTCCTGCTCTCCCTGCACCCGATCCCCGTACGCTGCAGGTAACATGGGGATGCAGGGGGGGGGGGGGGGGGGGGAGGGGGAATAATACCCATAGCAGCAGCAAAGGCTGCATGGGTTCAAGCAGCGCAGCACTTTAAACAATGTACACTGTGTACTGTGATATACAGCACGTTTTATATATATATATAATATATAATAAAGCTTTTGCTGGCATAACTGTCTATAATATCAGTATGAACTGATTATATGTGTAAACACTTTGTATATATATATAATATATATATGAGGCTTTGGCTGGCAATAGGTTATCAGTGGCATAACCTATTGCACGTTTAACCAAGTTTTCTGTTATTTTTGGTTAAGGTTGCAAAATAAATACACTGCAGGCAGTGCTCATATTATTTGACTAAATGCATATATTTTACTGTATCCTACAACTGGGTTATAACTGTATATAAGCATAGTAACTGTATAATAGGCTATTAAGCCTATATATATTAAAACTGCAGCAGGTAAACTGTACTGTGATTTTCTGTGAAAGCATGGCATGACGGCCATTTTAATCATTGCTGGTTTTCCAGTTATAATTCTAGACCATACACCTCTAATCCACAAGGAGGCGCAGGGGTGTTAGTGGGAATTTTTACTTCAGGATAATTCTAGAACATTCCTGCCCTACATCGTTAAGCCACCAGAAGGCGCAGGGGTGTTAGTAGGAATTTGGTTCGGGTTTCATGCCCATGTGAACTGCTTTTCACATAAAGAACAATTTAGTTTCCTAATAAATATGCTGTTCAGCAATATATATATAGAGATATATGCCATATAATAATGTTATTAAGGCGTGCAAGTGTCTGTCTGTTGCCTATTATGATGTCTGTCTACATAGCAAATAAGGCTCTAGTGCAGACTAAAAATGTTAACATTGGCAATTCAAATTAAAACAGCGGTAATCGGAGTCTCAGAATAACTCCGCCAGCGCTAACAAAAGACAGTCTTTCCAAAGTGACAATTTTCCTTTGGGTACCAGAGTGTTTATTTCACTAGTCTTATAATTTAATGCACGATTCTATGTCAAATCTCACACCGATAACTACAAGTGAGAAGTGTACATTAGTCCAGCATTCAGATAGTGCGGGGTTTTGGAAAACATTATAAAAACCACAGATACATTTGGGTCACTAGAATCTATGTATGGAACCATGCCGATCACTGTTAAAAGAAGCTGCAAAGTATATCTGTAAAGCTTCTGCTAACGCCGGTTATTTTCATTGTCGCTAGTTAAGTGCGACAAGACCAGAGCTTGTTTGCTCCTAAATTTGATATATGTGTAACGCCATTTTATCCCTTTAGGATATTCTGCCATTAGCGCATACAATACTTGTAACGGCGTTTTATTCCTTTATAAGAAACAGTCACGCCTTGTAACGACAGGACGTTACAGTCAGCAAGCCAGTGGTTTAATGACCTCTTTTACAATTGTGGAAGCGCGTCTTTACATGTTACATTTGCGAGGTTTCAGGACTTCAACTCATACATGTCTCAGCTATTTACAGCTTAAAGTACAAAACTGCCTCTGTCGAACGGTTTGGCAGGTTGTCATTTAGTCTTTGCTGGTTTATAAACCAGGCAGTAGTACGCCAACAGAGTCAGAGTTATTTATTCACCTCTGTTTTAGCAAGACCAAACAGCTCTGTCGCAATATCAAAAGTCATTTACTACAGTAGAAAATGGATTTTCTGCGGTTAGTATTTGCTTATTGGAGCCACAAAATTTGCATAATTGCATTTGATCTTGACAATGCGTATTTACCCAGTCCGGTATGTTCATCACAGGTTCTAGCGTTTGCAAATCGCCACAACCATTAACCATTTCATATCTACCGTTGCTTATCGCTTTGGGTATTTACCAAAGTGATGTTGGGATGATAGCTCATCTCACATAAGAACTCTGTTCAACAAAGTTCCTCTAACTTGCGCTACTAAGGTATACTGCGGTAGCAGATCAAGTTCGAAAACAATCGCATCTAATTCCGTCTAAACGATGTCAATGCCTAGGTAAGATGATAAATACGGTAAATCAAAGACTTTTACCTACTACACCAGCAATAACAAATGTACGTCTAGTAATTAGTGCAAAACACGCACACTAGCGGTACATTGGTGTATTCACCTATTAAGAATAAAGATGTGTTTTCAATTTAGTTCACCACCCTTCACTCGCGTTTCCCACAGAGGGAAAAGGGTGCATATACTCTGGACGACAGTCGCAGAGGGTCAGGATTTGTAGTTAAAATCAGCGACAAAGGTTCTAAAACACGACAGATTGCTGTCGATAAAGGTCCTAGAACTCTGTGCATTTTACAATGCAATACATGATTCGCTTTCAGTCTGACCAGGTATATACTCTATTTTCTCTTCAGAACGAATAAATCTTTCGCCTTTTACTAAAGATTTCTGTGGAGAGGAACAACCATGAGTTTCAGGTAAATGTTTGATGCCTGTCTCACGCTGGCCTTAAGCAGTCAAACAAGGCAACGGCAGTTGCATACACAACAACCAGTGAGAACCAAGAAGCCGCATGGCAATGCGGCATGTGACTCAAATCCTCAATGGCTCAGAACACCATTATGTGAAAATGTCAAGAGATCATTACGTGAGTGGACATCTGTTAGACAGAGGATCTCACCCGTCAGAATTTGGATCCTGAAAACTGGACATTAAATCCAGAGGTGTTTCATAGGTGAGTCCACAGAAGGGGGTTACCCTCAAGTATACATGATGGCATCTCGCCACAATTACAAAAGCTCAGTATGTGTACAAAACAGATCACAAGGGCAGTGGCGGTGGAGTCTCTCACATTCATGTGGTCATTCATCATCGTGTATCTGGCTCCACCAGTTTCCGCTGCTCTCTCTGTTGTCAAAACGGCTCATAAGACAGTTGTCACAGTCATACTGGTGGTAGCTCATGGGTTTCGGAGAAGTTTGCTTCTCGAATTTTCAAGGAATACTTGCACACGATCTTGGCCCGCTCATAATACGTCCAACCTGTTACATCAGGGAACGTTAGTTTACCCATAGTTACCTATGTACCTATTATCTAGGTACCGCAGCTGCGGTTGACGGGGTGAGGGTGCAGACCGCCCTCTTAAGAAATTGAGCATTACAGTATCGGTTATACTAACCATGTTACGAAATAGTAAGCCGTTTAAGGCAGCTCATTTTTACAAAATTTCGTGTGCTTACATAGGTTGTAAACCTCAGAAGTTTCCAACATCATCCTTCAAGTAACCCGTATTCTGTTAAACGGGGTGGGATGGAAAACTGCGTTGATCTGCACGAAGAGTGCAGGTATCTGTGTGGTAAACTTATTTTCAAAGACGTTTGCCTCTATTGGCGTCTGTACACATCTTTCTACAAGGTGTCATCAAAGTTCACACTCTATTTATCCCACCTACAGCGCCAGGCGACTTGAAGTTGGGTTCAGATTTCTTACAGTTTTCATATTTTGAACCCTTTCAACAAATGGGAATTAAGTTTCTCACTTTGGAAAACAATTTTCTTATAGCCTTGGCTTCGGCAAGGGTTTTGTTTTCATATTTGGGTGCCTTGTATTCCAAGCCACCGTATTTGAGTTTTCTCATGACAAAGCAGATCTTCGGACGAATCACGCTTTCGTATTCTTCACATCAATATACCAATAGGGGTTCCTGTGTGGACAGCACATTCTAGAATTCTGAATGTGGTACACGCATTACGCGTTTATATATGTCCCGAACGTCAACAGTATGTGATATAAATACGTTGTTTGTTCTCTATGATACTGCCAACTGGGGTTAGCCAGTTTCTTAGCAGACATTATCCAGTTGGGTAATAATAATGACTACAAGTCAGGTTTCCTTTAAGGCTAAGTTACAATCGCCTACGTCAGTAATAGCTCATGCCACAGGTTCTGTGGGAATGTCAGACCCAGTGGGTCGTGGAGTGTCTAAAACGCGGCTATATAGCCTTCATGTGCACCATGTTTGTGCACGTTTACACGTTATAAATGGTGGCGCCATCAGCATTTAGCTTTGGGCTGCCTACTGTTACAAGTATCAAACAGCTCTCCCGCCCACGAGGGAAGCTTTGGTACGTCCCAAGAGTACTCCAGTGACCCCTAGTGGATGATAAAGAAAATAGGATTTTGGTACTTACCAGGTAAATCCTTTTCTTTGAATCCATAGGGGGCACTGGACGCCCACCCAGAGCAGTTTTACCTGGGTTGTGTTAAGCTCAAGGGAGCTTAGGGTAACAAGTTTTACTTCATTGATATTAAGCTCAAAGGAGCTTATGGTAACACATTTTCACCGATTGGTTCAAATTATAAAGTTCTATCGGTTATGGTGTCAACTGTTTAGTTGACAGTAAGGTTATGGGTCAACATTGTGTTGTCCGTTATGTTATAGGTATTCTCCATTGTCAACCTCTCTATATCGTTCCTGTTCGCTCAGTAAAAAACACTGAGGTCGTACACTGAGGTACTCGGGGATATGGAGGGGGGGGGAGGGTCCTAAATTTAAATATTCAGTGCCCTTGTTCGGCTACGCCCGTCCATATCCCAAGAGTACTCCAGTGCCCCCTATGGATTCAAAGAAAAGGATTTACCTGGTAAGTACCAAAATCCTATTTTTTGGGCTCCATGCTGCACCCCTCTCTACTCCTTGACTTGTCTGTATACTAGCTTGTTACCTGTGTGTGGAATTGTTTTCTTAGCACCATGGTTTGCTGACTGCTTCTTTTCTCCCGTCTCTGCAGAAATTTAGCCAAGAGAGTAAGTACGCAGCTTTGTCTGTGGATGGGGAAGAGGAGGCCGAAGAATACGCCGACTAACCTGGGGAATATCTGTGTCCATGGATTCCTTACTCCCTCTCATTTAATCTCCCATGCGCCCTATTCCACGAGGGTTATTATTGGCAAAATCCAGAGCAAGAAAAGCATCACCCCTTTCCGGCTCGGTCCCCCTCAGAAATCAGACAAGCAATTCAGCCATAACTCCTCAGACAATGATCTTCAGTTAGAAACACAATGAGCTGTTTGTTCTCTTGCATGCTGCTGCAGCTTTTACCATGTGTGCGTGAGTTAGGAGGGGGCGTAAAGGCAATGTGTGGCAGAGGGTCTCTATTGCAGATGATGCTTTCACCAGGAAGGGGAAATCTACAAAATGAATGCTTAGTATTTGAAATGCTTCCCAAACTGCCTCTACCCTGTTGTATAAAAGTTACATTTTTTTATGCCAGTGAATTAATTGATATTTAAGGAATTAAGATATCCTATTTAGGTGGCTTCCAGGGCTGCTATTTTTAAGGTCATTCTCCAGCATAGAAAATTGGTCTAGAATTGACTTGCTGGAAGTGAATTAAGAGAATATTACTTCTTTTAGCACAGTATGGTTCTACAAATTGGATGAAATTTCTATGAAGCCCTAATTTGCAGCTTCAGTAGTGAAAAGGAGGTCTTCAGATGCATGGTTTGCACACGCAATAGAGCAGTCGCCGTAAACCTTTCATCCCAGTGTGCCAGAGATGATCAGTAAGGTACACCAGCGGAAACCTGTATATCCATTTATTAGACTCCCCCCTCAGGCTTTGCGTGATGCTGTGGATTTCAAGGAGACTGCTGTAGCGGTGAGCTTTTTGTCTGTAGGATGTTTTATTTGTTTTATATATAAAGTACTTGGAGCAAGCAGTGTTTGCGCGGCATGTTGCATCCAGACACTGCTTTTCACACTTGGCAAGTCCCAAATTCTGATGAGTACTCTGTCCTTTACCACCCCTTCATCCGGCCTACCCTAATTTATAACTGATGTGCATCGAGAAGCTGTGTTCCTGTCTGTCTCACTTGGGCCAGCTTATCATACTTTCATTTAACATTTTACACTTCCACAGAAGTGTGATACGAAGAAAAATATATAATAAAAACTTGTAATGATTTGTAATCTGCTTTCTGGGAGATGTTTTATTATCATGTAAAGTACCCTACCAGCCCTCTTATTTTTTTTTTCTTTATTTTTTTTCTTCTGTTTATCAGCTCTGTCCCCCCTCAAATAAACTAATCTTTAAAATACTTGTCTGTTTTAACCATTTGTTATAATTCGCTTATCCCGGTCTTTATTTATTTTTTTAAAAAACATTTAACCTTAATGTTTTTTAAACGTAATATGCAGTTTAGTTCTACTACTTGTAGAGGCAACTTTTTAGCATTACTTGTTACAGCTATTCTGCAGTCATTCTAAATATTTTTATAGCCTTATTCAATGGTAAGTGGCAACTAGTCATGATATACATTGCGAATATGAAAGTAAACGATCTAAACACAAACCTGAATCTTGATAAAGTTACAGGAGTCCAATTTAATAAATTAATAAAACATTCAATTGTTGGGAGATGAATGCTGTGAGAAGTACTTTGGTCAGTGAGTTGATCTTATGCGCATATATATTTAGAACATTTGTTCTTATAAATTTCTCTCATAATATTTGATATCACAGCTTCTTTTGAAGCAATGTAATTGTGTCCCACAAATACCTGTATAGGGTTAAAGCAAGGTGAATAGGTCCCAATAAGGAAACACGTTTGTGGCTCAGTGTATCCGTGTGCTGCTATGCCGTGTTGGCTCACTTACCCCTGGATCAGTTTTCCCTGTCTCCTTTAGTTGTAAAGTCCTAAAATCCAGACACTGTGGTATGTGTAGATGAGAGCAATGTAGTTACATGTTTTCATGTTTAAAACCAGACCCTTCCTCTCACAGGTGACCATGTAATGTAGACTCTGAAATCTGCAGTGATGGCGGGAAGGTCTGGAACTGTTGGTACATGGCTACATATTTAGTGTCTATGCTATTGTCCTGCTGATGCGTTTTGAACTTGCCTTAGGTTCTTTTTCAAAGCTGCTGATTTCCTGTTGTGAGTGGAAGGAAAATCTACGACAGAACCCAGCCTTTAGGGTACACCCAAACCATGGCTATTGTGTTAAAAACATAATGCTGTGTGAGAGAATTACTGGGCAATTATGACCTTGTGATCCATTGATTTCCTTTTAAAACTTTGTGTACAGCACCTTAGTCTGAGTGTATTCCGGGAAGAGAAACACCCCTGGAATGTCTGTAGTATGTCCGCTCCTTCCATTTGGTATTTCTCTAACGTCCTAGTGGATACTGGGGATTAGTATATTACCATGGGTATAGATCGGGTCCACTGGAGCCTGGCACTTTTAAGAAATGAATAGTGTGTGCTGGCTCCTCCCCTCTATACCCCTCCTAGCAGACTCCGTTTAGAAAATGTGCCCAAGGAGCCGAGTGCGTTCTGTTGCTGTCCAGAGTTTTCTTCAAAAATTTATTTTAGTTTATTATTTTCAGGCACACTGGTTGGCAACCAGTCTGCCTGCGTCGTGTGACTTAAGGGGGGGGGGGCGAACCAACTTCCTAAGAGTTAATGGCTTGTAATCCCAGCTGACAGGACACTGAGCTCCTGAGGTGCTGTATCTCATATCCTTAGGTTGTGAGCCCACGCCGACAGCATGCCGTCACCCCATAAAATGCTGAAGTCGACGCGATGAGTTACATCGGGGTCCAGGTTAGTGGGTCCCCGGTGCATATTGGTGGCATGAGGGACAGTGTTCACCCGGCTCTGAGCCGCGGTGCACACTGAGTACCCAGACTGGCAGCAGTGAACAGGGGGCTGTGTACTCTTTTTTTTCCTCCGGCAGGTTCCACAGGTAATCCACAGAATAACAATGGGATATGATGAAGCGACAGCGGATTTGCACCAATCGGTCAAAGCTTTTCCGGCCTCCCAGCATGCAACGGGCCCGTCCATATATCCCCGCCTCCTTGCTCAGGCAAATCCATTTTCTCTAACGTCCTAAGTGGATGCTGGGGACTCCGTAAGGACCATGGGGAATAGCGGCTCCGCAGGAGACTGGGCACAAAAGTAAAGCTTTAGAACTACCTGGTGTGCACTGGCCCCTCCCCCTATGACCCTCCTCCAAGCCTCAGTTAGATTTTTGTGCCCGAACGAGAAGGGTGCACACTAGGTGGCTCTCCTGAGCTGCTTAGTGAAAAGTTTAGTTTTAGGTTTTTTATTTTCAGTGAGACCTGCTGGCAACAGGCTCACTGCATCGAGGGACTAAGGGGAGAAGAAGCGAACTCACCTGCGTGCAGAGTGGATTGGGCTTCTTAGGCTACTGGACATTCGCTCCAGAGGGACGATCACAGGCCCAGCCATGGATGGGTCCCAGAGCCGCGCCGCCGGCCCCCTTACAGAGACAGAAGAGGTCCGGAAAATCGGCGGCAGAAGACGTCCTGTCTTCACCAAGGTAGCGCACAGCACTGCAGCTGTGCGCCATTGCTCCTCAGCACACTTCGGTCACTGAGGGTGCAGGGCGCTAGGGGGGGGCGCCCTGAGCAGCAATAAAAACACCTTGGCTGGCGAAAATACATCACATATAGCCCCCAGGGCTATATGGATGAATTTTAACCCCTGCCAGAATCCATAAAAAAGCAGGAGAAAAGTCCGCGAAAAAGGGGCGGAGCCCATCTCCTCAGCACACTGGCGCCATTTTCCCTCACAGCTCAGTTGGAGGGAAGCTCCCCTGGCTCTCCCCTGCAGTCACTACACTACAGAAAGGGTTAAAAAAGAGAGGGGGGCACTAATTAGGCGCAGTATTAACAATACAGCAGCTATAAGGGGAAAAACACTTATATAAGGTTATCCCTGTATATATATAGCGCTCTGGTGTGTGCTGGCAAACTCTCCCTCTGTCTCCCCAAAGGGCTAGTGGGGTCCTGTCCTCTATCAGAGCATTCCCTGTGTGTGTGCTGTGTGTCGGTACATTTGTGTCGACATGTATGAGGAGAAAAATGATGTGGAGACGGAGCAGATTGCCTGTAATAGTGATGTCACCCCCTAGGGGGTCGACACCTGAGTGGATGAACTATTGGAAGGAATTACGTGACAGTGTCAGCTCTGTATAAAAGACAGTGGTTGACATGAGACAGCCGGCTACTCAGCTTGTGCCTGTCCAGACGTCTCATAGGCCGTCAGGGGCTCTAAAGCGCCCGTTACCTCAGATGGCAGATATAGACGCCGACACGGATACTGACTCCAGTGTCGACGGTGAAGAGACAAATGTGACTTCCAGTAGGGCCACACGTTACATGATTGAGGCAATGAAAAATGTTTTACACATTTCTGATAATACGAGTACCACCAAAAAGGGGTATTATGTTCGGTGAGGAAAAACTACCTGTAGTTTTCTTTTTCATCCACTAGGGGTCACTGGAGTACTCTTGGGATATGGACGGCGTAGCAGAAACAAAGGCACTGAATATTTAAATTTAGAACTCTCCACCCCTCCATATCCCAGAGTACCTCAGTGTACGACCTCAGTGTTTTTTCTGTGCTCAAAGCACTAACATCGGCTTGTGGGAGTTCCCACACTTTGTGGAAGATTTTATTAATTTTTCATTTTTACTTACACATAGAAGCCCCGTCGCAGCCATGACTAAGATGACTTGAAAGCTGGACGGAGCTTACACATAGAAGCCCCGTCGCAGCCATGACTGGAGAGCTGGACGGAGCTTACACATAGAAGCCCCGTCGCAGCCATGACTAAGATGACTTGAAAGCTGGACGGAGCTTACACATAGAAGCCCCGTCGCAGCCATGACTGGACAGCTGGACGGAGCTTACACCTAAGAAGCCCCGTCGCAGCCAGGATCGGAAAATACAGAGCAAGGTAGGCTGGGGAACGGGGCGGGCAGCGCAGGCTGCCGCCCCGCTAGGTGGGTCAGTTTTGATGCCGCGTCCGCCGCTCATAGTCCGCCCGCCACAGCGCCCAGCCGCTACGTCTGAGAGTCGCTCCATACGGCAGCGCTACATCCGCCCGTCCCAGCCGCTCCGTCCGGCCGCCCAGCACCATCCACCCGCAGACGCTCACTCAGTTCCCAGCGCTAACAGGGTGACAACCGGGCCGCCGCTCCGTCCGGCCGCCCAGCACCATCCACCCGCAGAGTTGCCAGCGCTAAGAGGCTGCAAGAAGGCCTCCCTGCAAGTCTTCCCGGGCTTCCCGCGGAGACACAGCGTTACAGGGGGGAAGGGGGGCGCTGGAATCTGGCGGATCACAGCGGCAAGGGTATGTAAAATACCTATATGAAGCAGCCACAGTTTATGTATATGCAGCTATATATATAGGACAGGTATTCATTATCACTGTAAATAATGCAGACATGTATTGTAACCTGTCCTGTGATAGGCTATTGAGCCTATATTAATGTTTGTGATTATCACTGTATAATAGGCTATTGAGCCTATATTAATGTCTGTGATTATCACTGTATAATAGGCTATTGAGCCTATATTAATGTCTGTGATTATCACTGTATAATAGGCTATTGAGCCTATATTAATGCTGTATAATAGGCTATTGAGCCTATATTAATGTCTGTAATTATCATAGGCTATTGAGCCTATATATATATTTATTCATAGAGCATGTGTTGTACCCTGCCTGTGATTATCACTGTATAATAGGCTATATTAACACTGAAACAATTGTAACTTGCTCTGTGATTATCAGGGTCAGCATGGCAAAGGGGCCATTTTAACCATGCTTCCTGTTTTACAGTTTGTAATTCCGGAACATTCCTGCCCTACATCTCTAAGCCACCAGAGGCGCAGGGGTGTTAGTGGGAATTTGGTTCGGGTTTCACATAGGCTGCCCATGTGAACTGCTTTTCAGCATAAAGATATGCTTTTCAGCAATAAATATATATATATGACACATAATAACTTCACTAAGTCGTGCAAGTGTCTGTCCGTTGCCTATTGTGGTGTCTGTCTGCATAGGGAGTAAGGCTCCAGCGCAGACTAAAAATAATTTTAAAGATCCTATGTTAAGCATTGGCAATTCAAATTAAACTCCGCTCGACAGGAGCGGTAACATCGGAGTCTCGGAAGTTACTCCGCCAGCTCTAACGAAGGACAGTCTTTCCAAAGGGCCAATTTCCCTTTGGGTACCAGGGTGTTTATTTAACTGGTCTTATAATTTAATGCACGATTCTATGTCAAATCTCACAGCGATAACTACGAGTGAGAAGGGTACATTAGACCAGCACTCAGATAGTGCGGGGTTTTTGACAACCATGCATTGCTAAAACCCAGTGAGTCAATGTCTCCATTTTTAGAGACTGAGTAGACTCTAACCACTATTTAATCGTTTCCACATCTAAATGACGCGATCCGCCATTGGTGAATTCGTCTGTGTCAAACATTATAAAGACCCAAGATACATTTGGGTCACTAGACTCTATGTATGGAAACAATGACGATCACTGTTAATGAGAAGCTGCAGAGTATATCTGTAAAGCTTCTGCTAACGCCGGTTACTTCGATTCTCACTTTTCATCGTCGCTAGTTTCAGCACGACAAGGCCAGAGCTTGTTTGGTCCTAAATTTGATATTCAGCCATTACCGCATCCAGTATCAAAACGGAAATACTTGTGCCGGCGTTTAATCCCTTTAGACTTCAGTCTTTTCAAGGCGGTGGTACAAAAACAGTCACGCCTTGTAACGACAGGACGCTACAGTCAACAAGCCAGTGGCTTGACGACCTCTTAGCCCATCTCCATTTTCCAATTGTGGAAGCGCGTCTTTACACGTTACATTTGCGGGGTTTCCAGACATCAACTCATGGATGTCTCCGCTATTTACAGATTAAAGGACAAGACTGCCTCTGTCAAACGTTTTGGCAGGTTGCCATTTAGTCTCTGCTGGTTTCAGCTGTTTTTATTTCCAGGCATAGTACACCAACAGAGTCAGGGTTACTTATTCCCCTCTGTTTGGGGTAACAAAACCAGACAGCTCCGTCGCAGTCTCAATCAGCAAGTCACTTACTGCAGTTTGAAAATGGATTTTCTGCGGTTAGTATTTGCATATTTGGAGCCACAAAATTGCATAATTGCACTTGATCTTCACAATGCGTATTTACCCATTCCGGTTTGGTCACCGCATCACAGGTTCTAGCGTTTGCAAAACGCCACAACCATTAACCATTTCAGGTTCTACCATTTGGCTTCTTGTCAACGCCTCGGGTATTTACCAAAGTGATGTTGGTGAGGATAGCTCATCTCAGAGCCCTGCCAGTGACAATCGTTCCATACTTAGACGATCTGCTCATAAGAACTCTGTCTCAACAGAGTTCCTCTTACTTGCGCTACTAATGTATACTACGGTGGCAGGTCAAGTTCAAAAACAATCGCATCTAATTCCGTCTGAACGACGTCAATTCCTAGGTAAGATTATAAATACGGTAAATCAAAGACATTTACCTACTACACCAGCAAGAACAAATATACCATCTAGTAATTAGTGCAAAAGCCACGCACACTAGCGGTACATTGGTGTATTCGCCTGTTAGGAATAATGTGTTTTCAAAGCGCTTTAGTTCGCCGGGCTTCACTCGCGTTTCCCACAGAGGGGCGAGGGTGTATATACTCTGGACGAGAGTCTCAGAGGTTCAGGAGTTGTAGTTAAAAAAGATCAGCGACAGGGGTTCTAAAACGGATCACGACAGATTGCTGTCGATAAATGTCCTGGAACTCCGTGCAATTTACAATGCACTACATGCTTCGCTTTCAGTCTGACCAAGTGCAGTCAGACAACGCAACGGGAGTTGCATACACAACAACCAGGGAGGACCAAGAAGCCGCATGGCAATGCGGCAGGTAGCTCGAATCCTCAATTGCCCAGAACACCATTATGTGATGTTGTCGACGGGGTTCATTCCGCGAGTGGACATCTGTTAGACAGATGATCTCACCCGTCGGGATTTATATCCTGAAAACTGGGCATTAAATCCAGAGGTGTTTCATATGTGAATCCACAGGTGGGGTTACCCTCAGGTATACATGAGGGCATCTCGCCACAATTACAAACGCTCAGTATGTGTACAGAACGACAGATCACAAGGGCAGTGGCGGTGGAGGTTCTCACATTCGTGTGGTCATACAGCCTCGTGTATCTGGCTCCACCATTTTCCGCTGCTCTCTCCGTTGCTAAAACGGATCATAAGACAGTTCGTCACAGTCATACTAGTGATATCTCATGGGTTTCGGAGAGCTTGCTTCTCGAATCTCCAAGGAATACTTGCACACGATCTTGGCCCGCTCATAATACGTCCAACCTGTTACAACAGGGACCGTTCTTTTACCCCTATTTACCTATGTACCGCGGCTGCGGTTGACGGGGTGGGGGTTCAGACCGCCCTCTTAAGAAAAGAAATAGGGCATTACCGTATCGGTTATACCAACCATGTTACGAGCTAGGAAGCCGCTTACGGCAGCTCATTATTACAAAATTTGGTGTGCCTATATAGGTGGGTGTGAAGCTCGGAAGTTTCCGACATCATCTTTCAAGTTACCCGTATTCTGTTATTTTACAGACGGGGTGGGATGGAGAACTGCGTTTATCTGCACTGAGGGTGCAGGTATCTGTGTGGTCAAGTTATTTTCAAAGACGTTTGACTCTATTGCGTCGGTACACACCTTTTCTACAAGGTGTCATCAAATGCAGCCTCCAGTTATCCCACCTACAGCGCCATGCGACTTGAGGCTGGGTTCAGATTTCTTACAGTTTTCATATTTTGAACCCTTACAACAAATGGGGATTAAGTTTCTCACTTGGAAAACGTTTTCTTCTAGCCTTAGCTTCGGCAAGGGTTTTGTTTTCATATTTGGGTGCCTTGTATTCCAAGCCACAGTATTTGAGTTTTCTCATGACAAAGCAGAACTTCGGACGAATTCCGATTTCTTATTCTTCACATCAATAAACCAATAGTGGTTCCTGTGTTGACAGCAGATTCTAGAATTCTGAATGTGGTACACGCATTACGCGTCTATATGTCCCGAACGTCTACAGTACGTAATACGGATACGTTGTTTGTTCTCTATGATGCGGCCAACTGGGGTTAGCCAGTTTCTCAGCAGACATTATCCAGTTGGATAAAAATGACTACAAGTCAGGCTTACTTTAAGGCTAAGTTACAGTCGCCTTCGTCAGTAATAGCTCATTCCACAGGTTCTGTGGGAATGTCAGGACCAGCTGGTCGTGGAGCGTCTACGACGCGGCTACATAGCCTTCAGTGCACACGTTTGTGCGCGTTTACACGTTATTAAACGGTTGCGGCATCAGCATCTAGCTTTGGCTGCCTACTGTTACAAGTGTCAAACAGCTCTCCCACCCACGAGGGAAGCTTTGGTACGTCCCAAGAGTACTCCAGTGACCCCTAGTGGATGAAAAAGAAAATAGGATTTTGGTACTTACCAGGTAAATCCTTTTCTTTGAATCCATAGGGGGCACTGGACGCCCACCCAGAGCAGTTTTACCTGGGTTGTTTTAAGCTCAGAGGAGCTTAGGGTAACACATTTTACCTGGTTTGTATTAAGCTCAGAGGAGCTTATGGTAACACATTTTCACCGATTGGTTCAAATTATAAAGGTCTATCGGTTATGGTGTCAACTGTTTAGTTGACAGTAACGTTATGGGTCAACTTTGTTGTTGTCCATTATGTTATAGGAATTCTCCATTGTCAACCTCTCTATAGTAGTTCGCTCAGTAAAAACACTGAGGTCGTACACTGAGGTACTCTGGGATATGGAGGGGTGGAGAGTTCTAAATTTAAATATTCAGTGCCTTTGTTTCTGCTACGCCGTCCATATCCCAAGAGTACTCCAGTGCCCCCTATGGATTCAAAGAAAAGGATTTACCTGGTAAGTACCAAAATCCTATTTTCCTGAATCTGAGAAATTAAATGAGGTGTGTGATGATGCGTGGGTTTCCCCCGATAACAACTGATAATTTCTAAAATGTTATTGGCATTATATCCTTTCCCGCCAGAGGTTAGGGTGCGTTGGGAAACACCCCCTAGGGTGGATAAAGCGCTCACACGCTTGTAAGAACAAGGGCTCTACCCTCTCCTGAGATGGCCGCCCTTAAGGATCCTGCTGATAGAAAGCAGGAGGGTATCCTAAAATGTATTTACACACATACTGGTGTTATACTGCGACCAGCAATCGCCTCAGCCTGGATGTGCAGTGCTGGGTTGGCGTGGTCGGATTCCCTGACTGAAAATATTGATACCCTAGATAGGGACAGTATATTATTGCCTATAGAGCATTTGAAAGATGCATTTCTATATATGCGTGATGCACAGCGGAATATTTGCCGACTGGCATCAAGTCTAAGTGCGTTGTCCATTTCTACCAGTAGAGGGTTATGGACACGACAGTGGTCAGGTGATGCGGATTCCAAACGGCATTTGGAAGTATTGCCTTATTAAGGGGAGGAGTTATTTGGGGTCGGTCTTTCAGACCTGGTGGCCACGGCAACAGCTGAGAAATCCACGTGTGTACCCCAGGTCGCCTCTCAACATGAGAAGACGCCGTATTATCAGGCGCAGTCTTTTCGTGGACAAGCGGGCAAAAGGTTCCTCATTTCTGCCCCGTGACAGAGGGAGAGGAAAAAGGCTGCAGAAATCAGCCAGTTCCCAGGAACAGAAACCCTCTCCCGCCTCTGCCAAGCCCTCAGTATGACGCTGGGGCTTTACAAGCAGAATCAGGCACGGTGGGGGGCCCGTCTCAATGAATTTCAGCGCGCAGTGGGCTCACTCGCAAGTAGACCCCTGGATCCTTCAGGTGATATCTCAGGGGTACAAATTGGAATTCGAGACGTCTCCCCCTCGCCGTTTCCTAAAGTCGGCTTTACCGATGTCTCCTTCTGACAGGGAGACAGTTTTGGAAGCCATTCACAAGCTGTATTCCCAGCAGGTGATAATCAAGGTACCCCTCCTGCAACAGGGAACGGGGTATTATTCCACACTGTTGTGGTACCGAAGCCGGACGGCTCGGTGAGACCGATTCTAAATCTAAAATCTTTGAACACTTACATACAGAGGTTCAAATTCAAGATTGAGTCACTCAGAGCAGTGATTGCGAACCTGGAAGAAGGGGACTACATGATGTCTCGGGACATCAAGGATGCTTACCTTCATGTCCCAATTTACCCTTCTCACCAAGGGTACCTCAGGTTTATGGTACAGAACTGTGACTATCAGTTCAGACGCTGCCGTATGGATGGTCCACGGCACCCCGGGTCTTTACCAAGGTAATGGCCGAAATGATGATATTCCTTCGAAGGAAGGGAATTTTAGTTATCCCTTACTTGGACGATTCCCTGATAAGGGTAAGATCCAGGGAACAGTTGGAGGTCGGTGTAGCACTATCTCAGGTAGTGTTGCGGCAGCACGATTGGATTCTCAATATTCCAAAATCGCAGCTGGTTCCGACGACTCGTCTTCTGTTCCTAGGGATGATCCTGGACACAGTCCAGAAAAAGGTGTTTCTCCCGGAGGAGAAAGCCAGGGAGTTATCCGAGCTAGTCAGGAACCTCCTAAAACCGAGCCAACTCTCAGTGCATCAATGCACAAGGGTTCTGGGTAAAATGGTGGCTTCCTACGAAGCAATCCTATTCGGCAGATTCCACGCAAGAACTTTCCAGTGGGACCTGCTGGACAAATGGTCCGGGTCGCATCTTCAGATGCATCAGCGGATAACCCTGTCACCAAGGACAAGGGTGTCCCTCCTGTGGTGGTTGCAGAGTGCTCATCTTCTAGAGGGCCGCTGATTCGGCATTCAGGACTGGGTCCTGGTGACCACGGATGCCAGCCTGCAAGGCTGGGGAGCAGTCACACAGGGAAGGAATTTCCAGGGCTTATGGTCAAGCCTGGAGACATCACTTCACATAAATATCCTGAAGCTAAGGGCCATTTACAATGCTCTAAGCTTAGCAAGACCTCTGCTTCAAGGTCAGCCGGTGTTGATCCAGTCGGACAACATCACGGCAGTCACCCACGTAAACAGACAGGGTGGCACAAGAAGCAGGAGGGCAATGGCAGAAGCTGCAAGGATTCTTCGCTGGGCGGAAAATCATGTGATAGCACTGTCAGCAGTATTCATTCCGGGAGTGGACAACTGGGAAGCAGACTTCCTCAGCAGACACGACCTCCACCCGGGAGAGTGGAGACTTCACCCAGAAGTCTTCCACATGATTATAAACCGTTGGGAAAAACTCGACCGGTATTGCGCCAGGTCAAGGGACCCTCAGGCAATAGCTGTAGACGCTCTGGTAACACCGTGGGTGTACCAGTCAGTGTATGTGTTCCCTCCTCTGCCTCTCATACCCAAGGTACTGAGATTGATAAGATGGAGAGCAGTAAGCACTATATTCGTGGCTCCGGATTGGCCAAGAAGGACTTGGTAACCGGAACTTCAAGAGATGCTCACGGAGGATCCGTGGCCTCTACCTCTAAGAAGGGACCTGCTCCAGCAAGGACCCTGTCTGTTCCAAGACTTACCGCAGCTGCGTTTGACGGCATGGCGGTTGAACGCCGGATCCTGAAGGAAAAAAGGCATTCCGGATGAAGTCATCCCTATCCTGATCAAAGCCAGGAAGGATGTAACCGCAAAACATTATCACCGCATTTGGCGAAAATATGTTGCGTGGTGCGAGGCCAGTATGGCCCGACGGAGGAAATTCAACTGGGTCGATTCCTACATTTCCTGCAAACAGGAGTGTCTATGGGCCTGAAATTGGGGTCCATTAAGGTTCAAATTTCGGCCCTGTCAATTTTCTTCCAAAAAGAACTAGCTTCAGTCCCTGAAGTTCAGACGTTTGTAAAAGGGGTACTGCATATACAGCCTCCTTTTGTGCCTCCAGTGGCACTTTGGGATCTCAATGTAGTTTTTGGGTTCCAAAAGTCACATTGGTTTGAACCACTTAAATCTGTGGAGTTAAAATATCTCACATGGAAAGTGGTCATGCTGTTGGCCCTGGCCTGGGCCAGGCGCGTGTCAGAATTGGCGGCTTTATCCTGTAAAAGCCCTTATCTGATTTTCCATTCGGACAGGGCGGAATTGAGGACTCGTCCTCAGTTTCTCCCTAAGGTGGTTTCAGCGTTTCACCTGAACCAACCTATTGTGGTGCCTGCGGCTACTAGGGACTTGGAGGACTCCAAGTTGCTGGACGTAGTCAGGGCCCTGAAAATATGTTTCCAGGACGGCTGGAGTCAGAAAATCTGACTCGCTGTTTATCCTGTATGCACCCAACAAGCTGGGTGCTCCTGCTTCTAAGCAGACTATTGCTCGTTGGATTTGTAGTACAATTCAGCTTGCACATTCTGTGGCAGGCCTGCCACAGCCAAAAATCTGTAAATGCCCACTCCACAAGGAAGGTGGGCTCATCTTGGGCGGCTGCCCGAGGGGTCTCGGCTTTACAACTTTGCCGAGCAGCTACTTGGTCAGGAGCAAATACGTTTGTAAAATTCTACAAAATTGATACCCTGGCTGAGGAGGACCTGGAGTTCTCTCATTTGGTGCTGCAGAGTCATCCGCACTCTCCCGCCCGTTTGGGAGCTTTGGTATAATCCCCATGGTCCTTACGGAGTCCCCAGCATCCACTTAGGACGTTAGAGAAAATAAGAATTTACTTACCGATAATTCTATTTCTCGTAGTCCGTAGTGGATGCTGGGCGCCCATCCCAAGTGCGGATTGTCTGCAATACTGGTACATAGTTATTGTTACCAAAAAATCGGGTTATTGCTGTAGTGAGCCATCTTTTCTAGAGGCTCCTCTGTTATCATGCTGTTAACTGGGTTTAGATCACGAGTTATACGGTGTGATTGGTGTGGCTGGTATGAGTCTTACCCGGGATTCAAAATCCTTCCTTATTGTGTACGCTCGTCCGGGCACAGTATCCTAACTGAGGCTTGGAGGAGGGTCATAGGGGGAGGGGCCAGTGCACACCAGGTAGTTCTAAAGCTTTACTTTTGTGCCCAGTCTCCTGTGGAGCCGCTATTCCCCATGGTCCTTACGGAGTCCCCAGCATCCACTACGGACTACGAGAAATAGAATTATCGGTAAGTAAATTCTTATTTTTTGTTTGACCATGGTTTTAATTCATTTTTATGGTCTTACTATTTTTTTGAGTGATCTTTCTAAACAGCGTCTTATATGTACCTTAGAAAGTCGCTCCAACAACTCTCCGCCGGGTCGCGACAGTGCTTACCCACTGTGACCAGAGCACAGGGAGAAGGTACAGCATCGGTTCTGTTTAGAAGGGGAATACGGACACAGCCGCACTGTTTTGGGAGAAGACTACCAAACAGTCGCTGATGCGGCTGCCACCCCGGGTGTACCGCTAGGCCTTAGGGATCAGAGGCTTCAGGAATAGTATGAGGTCGCGATCCCTAGGGTTGATGTCAGCAGTGGGGAGTCAGACACACTCCTGGTCGCCCCTCCCCCCGGTTCATGACCAGTTTCCTCCGAGTCTCCCATCATGAACTGTTTCCCGCTTCCGTCTCAGAAGCTGTACATGAAGGGGACCCAGTCGCAGCATAGGCGGCTGTGTGACTGGTGCGTCTGTGTTCACTATAGGTACATGGAGCGGCGGTGTACCCTAGTAGCTTCTGGATCCACTCGGCGTTCGCTAACGTATTGATCGGTCCTGGAAGCGAGGGGAGTCTCCCAGTATCCCACTCTGAGTACGGGTTATACAGCACTAAGTCTCTATATACCCTTTGAGTACGATTAGCTAGATAAGTGCCTATTGCATATGAGTCTGTATACATTTACTGTTTCTTTTGCATTGTGTCTGAATTCGTTAGATCTGTTTAAACATGATGCAGTAATATGTTCTCCTACATACTTAAAATGTAGATGATGTGCTTATATTGCTTATTATACTAATGTATAACATGTGACTGACTGCTAGTGTGATTGCTGACTTTACTATAGATCTGTCAGTTTGGTTTATTCCGATCCCCAATGCTGGTGCATGGGTAGGGTCAGATTGTATGTCACTCTAAGAAGTTTAAAGTGATTAGAGTCACAAATTGTGTAGTACACTGGAAGTGTTGATAATTTATCATGTCCAAGAGCGGCAAAGGTGAGGAAGGTACACTCACAGCAACACTAACACTCATCAGGGTGGTCTTCAGTATGCCGAATGTCGGGATCCCGGCGCACAGTATACCGGCGCCAGAATCCCGACACCTGGCATACCAACATATATTCTCCCTCGTGGGGGTCCACGACCCCCCCTGAAGGGAGAATAAAATAGCGTGGCGTGCCACCGTGCCCACAAGGGGCTCATTTGCGCTCGCCACGCTGTCGGTATGCCGGCGGTCGGGTTCCCGACGCCAGTATGCTCGTCGGTCGCCGGGAGCCCGACCGCCGGCATGCCATACTACACCCACTCATCATGTTTGTCTTGCATGATCTGGATCTGGTTCAGGATGGTTTGTGCGCAAATTGGTTAGCTTTCATGAGGGTTTATTGAAAAATATTCAGGTGCAGATGGATCCACCTTGGGCTATGTTTGCACAGACTTTATCCAGTATAGCTGAACGGATAATTCCTCCAATTCCTGTACTAGGGATAGGTTACACTATTAACCCTTACGTGCAGCTCCCCACCTATGGTGTATCACTTCCAGCAGCAGCTTCTCAAAAGAAACAAGCTGATAAGCCGGTAGTAAGTAAATCTTCACCCTCACATGATTCAGATGAGGATTCATCGGAAGATCAAAACTTCAATTAATTCTACTTCGGCACGCGAAGAGGAGGAGGAAGGTCTCAGCTCAGTGGGTATAGCTGAGTTAATTAAAGCAATGAAAGCCATTCTATCCTTAGAGGATTCAAAAAAGCCTGTGTTAAAAACTAAGGCACCTGTGTTTAAACGTCCCAAAACGGTTAAAACTGAGTTTCCAGGGTCAGATCAGCTGACGGAAATTATGGGAGAGGCTTGGGCTATGCCCAATAAGAAGTTTAGAAATCCTAAGAAATGGAATTCCAATTATCTTCCAGCTGGGGATTGTTTAAAAAGGGAGGTGGCTCCTAAAGTAGATACGCATGTAATTCGATTAGTGCGAACATCTACATTACCTTTTGCCTTCAACATCATTAAATGATGTCACGGATATGAGAGTGGATGGTTTTCTAAAAAACATTTTTTCCCTGTCTGGGACAGTCATACGGCCAGCCATGGCTTCAGCTTGGATGGCAAAGGCAGTGGCTGCCTGGGCTGATGCATTGGAGGGGGATTTTTCTATAACTTCTAGAGAGCAGAAATCCCATATAGCTCATATAAAACAAGCTGCAATGTTCTTGGAAGAAGCAGCATTGGATATGGGTACTATTGCCTCCAGGGCATCAGCTGCAACAAAAGCTGCTCGCAGAGCAGTTTGGCTACGTACGTGGAAAGCTGATTCAGACTCTAAGAAGGTTTTGGAATATTTGCCCTTTTCTTGAGATATTCTTTTTGGTAAAGAATTGACAGATATTCTGGAGACTCCAAGAAGGTCAAGTTTCCTTCCACATACAATTTCAAACCTAAAGTTCTGGCTTTTCGGTCTCAAGGAAAAGCTAAAGGAAAAAGTGATAGCAAGCACTCTCAAGGTTTTTTTGTACCAGCCCGTCTCAGGTAGAGACTAAGGCCAGGGCTTTGCTAGAGGCAGTTCAGAAATTCAGTCAGGAGTAGTCATTCCAGTTCCTCCTGCACAATGAGGACAGGGTTTTTACTCCAGCCTGTTTTTAGTTCAGAAGCTAAATAGGTCATTTTGGCTTTATCTCAAAGTACCGAACAAATACATTTGGGTCCCTCGGTTTCACATGGAGATGTTACGTTCCATAATTTTGGCCATGGAGCCAGGGGATTATATGGTATCCCTGCATATACAGGATGCTTACCTACATGTTCCTATAGCACTGTCCCATCAGTACCATCTCAGGTTTGCTATCCTCCAACAGCATTTTCAGTTCTAGGCCCTACCTTTTGGGTTAGCCACAGCTCCCAGAGTATTTACCAAGATTATGATGGTAATGGCAGCCTATCTCTGCCAGCAGATAAGAATATTTACATACCTCTACGATCTTTTAATCCTGTCACAGATGCAGGAATTGCTCTTATGTAATCTGCAACAGACAATAACGTGTCTGCAGAACCACGGGTGGCTCATAAATTGGGCAAAATCGTCTTTGGTTCCGTCACAATGGATGACTCACTTGGGGGCTGTACTGGATTCAAGTCTTCAGAGAGTAATTTTACCTCTGAACAAGATATCCAAGGTTCAGTCAAGGATTCAGGACTTGTTACACAGTCAAAAGGTATCCATTCATGCAGCAATGCGCGTGATGGGTTTGATGGTGTCAACATTCGACATGGAGTATGCACCATTCCACTCGAGGCCTCTGCAGCGTCTGATTCTTGCCAAATGGAATGGGTTGCATCAGAAGATAAAAACAGACTGTTTCACGATAGAAGTAAGAAGGTCATTAGCCTGGTGGCTGCAGACATCCCATCTAGACAAGGGGAGACCCTTTTGTATATCAGATTGGGAAATAATGACGACAGACGCCAGTCTCCAGGGATGGGGAGTAGTGTCAGGAAGGTTGTGTTTTCAGGGGCAATGGACCAAGAAAGAAAGTTGCCTGCCAATAAATATATTGGAACTTCGGGCCATATACATGGCACTGATTCTGGCAAAGGACATTCTTCGGGGAAAACCAGTCCAGATCCGCCCTGACAATGCGACGGCAGTAGCGTTCCTCATCCATCAAGGAGAAACTTGCAGCCGAAAAAGCGATGAAGGAGGTAAGTCACATACTAAAGTGGGCAGAACTTCATTATCTAGCCTTGTCTGCAGTGTTCGTTCCGGGAGTCCTAAACTGGGAAGCGGACTTTCTCAGTCGACACGCAATTCAGGCAAGTGAATGGGCTCTACACCTGGAGGTCTTCCAGCCTCTAGTAGACAAGTGGGTGTTGCCAAAGATAGATCTCATAGCGTCCCGTCTGAACAACAGAGTGTTCGCATACGGGTCAAGAACAAAGGATCCCAGAGCGATTTTTGTGGATGCCCTGTCGGTGAGATGGGATTTTTATCTGGCTTATGCGTTTCCTCCAATCACCCTATTACCCAGGGTGGGGAGAAAGCTCAAGCAAGGTAAAGGTGCTGTGATACTAATAGCTCCGGCTTGGCTAAGAAGATATTGGTACACAGATCTGCAGAGGATGTCGCTGGATGTTCCACTTCTGCTCCCTCAACGTCCAGATCTACTGATACAGGGTCCTTGTTATCACAGATATCTGGATCTACTGTCTTTGACGGCGTGGCTCTTGAAACCTCTATCCTGAAGTCAAGAGGATTCTCACAACAGGTAATTCAAACTGCTCAGAGCAAGGAAACCCTCCTCAGCTCGCATTTATCACCGAATATGCCAAACCTATATTCATTGGTGCAGTTAACGTAAAATGGACCCTAAGTCTTTCAGAGTTTCCAGGGTCTCGGCATTCCTTCAGGCAGGAATGGTTAAAGGTTTGAAGGTGGCTTCCTTGAGAGTGCAAGTATCAGCATTGACTGTATGGCATACACTCAAGCTGGTCTTTCAGTCACAACTTCGATTTCTGCTTTTTCTACTCCATCTGCTGGACCGTCATAGGCGGTGTGCTGGGGCGAGACCGCAAAAAAATTGTGCAAGACTGTTACATGGTCTTCAATACACACCTTTCTTAGGTTCTATACCTTATACGTTCGCCTCCCAGGATGCTTCATTTGGACACTGGAGACTCTTATCCTCTCAGGAGCGTCCCCACCCTTGAAGCACTGCTTTATGACATCCCCAATGTTATCCCTGTGGATACCTATAGAACCCGAAGAAGAAAATGAGAGTTATGGTAGACTTGCGTTTTGTTAACTTTCTTCGAGATCCACAGGGTGCCCACTCTGATGCACCTGGTCTGAGAGTGTGTTCTTATGTGTACCATGTCTTCCTTCTCTCTGCTTCCACTTCATGCTTTAGGCTTGTTAACAAAATTGACCTGCCTGAACATAGGGGCGGGGTTATAGTTATAGGGACCGAAAAGCGTTAATAAAGGTAAGTTTACAATAACTTTCCTTTTCTGTTAATGGTTATATCCCTCGGAGGGCAGCTGATGCACGTTTATAGTGTAGTTAGATATATATGTATATCTAACTATAGAATATATGTATACAACAGGAGGAGCAGGTAACCTGATTCCGGCACCGATTCTGCAAGGGTTTGTGCAGCCGCCATTGAGCCGAATAGCCTTCCCATTTAAGTCCCATCTAGGAGGGAATTGGTTCAGGCAGGTGGTGCCTGAACCGGGGGCACAGCAGAGTGTAAAAGTTGGTAACTGAAGAGAGGTTAAGCCAGCCCCACAGTTGACAGAATGAAGCACGGTATTGCCATCTACCCATTGCTGCCAAGTGCCGACGGCTTCCCTCAGCCACCTCCCCTACATTTAAAAGCATAGATAATACTGCTAAGCAGTGATCTTGGTCTACTTAGCTGCTGGCAACTCCGATCGCGGATGAGGGATCCACTTTAGAGACTCAAAAGAAAAAAATAAGCTTTCAGGGTTGCCAGGCTCTGGTAACACATGGTCCTAGCCTCCTGGGTCACCTCAGCTGCTGACATCATGCCACTTAACCACAACCTGCAGCAACTGGAATTTGCGGTCAATGATCAGTGGATAAGGTGGGTTGGTGGTCATTGCGACTACCACTTTCGATGGCCAGCCTTTTATTAGTGGTAGATGCACATGTGGGCACAACTAGTCATCCCCATGTATACACAGCACTTTAGCGGTGTAAAACCTGGACAGCCCCCAGAGGCACCAGGTTACCAGAGACAATGATAAGGTCACTGCCAGTGTCAACTAATGCATAGATCTCCTGGCCTTCCAGCTGTACCATCAGATGAAACAGTGTGATTTATGCCGGGGAAATGTTTCCAGCAGCCATGCTGACAACAGGTTGAGTGGCTTCTCCCGTGCTACAATCCACTGGGTCACCCTGTTTTGAGCAGTCACAACATATAGGACGGGGCTCGCCACAGGTCTTTGCCATTGCAACGGTAACCTGGGTTCTGGGCTTAGGTACTGGCTGCCACCCTTACTTAGCTTTATTTAATTTTCCAAGGGTCAGGTACCACTCAATCACCAATGCCAACTCCTCAAATGTTTGGAGGTCAGCCTGTAGGGCCCACTTCCGCACCATGTGATCTAAGACTCGCATTGGCATGGTCCAGAGCAACCATCTCTACTATTTGCTGAGCTGCGTTTTTATCTGGTTGCAACCATGCTAAACTTAGCCTGGCTCATTTTGCCAACTGGACCCTTGGAGGCTCGTTTGAGTCCAGCCACCATTTGTGAAACCCCTACCCTGCTGGGTATAGCCTTTTTAAAGTCAGTCTGCCTCAGATACAGCCAAATCAACATATTCTTCTCCGGGATTCATAGGGCTCCACAGGGACAACATTGGAGGTTGTAAGTGGTGGATGAGAGTCCGGGCACCAAACAGTTAAGCTTTCCGGCTACCCAGAATGCTTGGCTCCTCTCCCCTAAAACCTCACCGCCATGCTCAGGAAGGTCAGTTTTTTTGTTGGTGCCAGCTGGAAACTGGGGATGCACATTTTCAAGGGACTGCTTTCAATTTTGAAAAAAAAAAATCCCCCCCCCCCCTCTCTGAGCTCTACATCTCCGTCACATCCCGCTGGCGCTGAAACTTACGCACACCTAATGCCAAGACAGGTACTTGTGGCAGAGGCCGCACACCGTGTCTATCACTGGGAACCCCAGGACTGCGTGGCTGGCACTGGCTCAGGTCAGGGATGCCACTAGACCAACAGAGCATCTAAGGCACAGGTTTTAGTGTATACACTAAATTTATAGAGGTATTTAATAACCTGGGGTGAAAGACCATCAAGGTGAGGTGGTGCTTAACCTGTAGCTCTCCCCCAGCTTTGGGTGTCTGTCTACTGCAGATTTCCCGCCCTTGAGCTGTAACCAACACTCACTCCGTCACCCAGAGACCTGGGCAGCCATCTTCAGCATGCAGCAAACAAGGTCTCCAGGAACACTGGTCTTAGTCGCCCTGTAAAAAACGTCTCCAAGGAGCCAGGTTTTCTGCAGCGGGGTACACTGGGGTTCTACATGGAATAGCATTGGGGTGTAGAGTTGGATCTTGATCCGAGGCACCAACAGGCTAAAAGCTTTGACTGTTCCCAGGATTCTTAGCGCTGCCTCCTCTATAATCCCGCCTCTGTGCACAGGAGCTCCGTTAGTAAGTTGGTGCCTGCAGTGCAGGCAGCTTACAGAGGACGCCTGGGTAAGGGAAGTAGTCACTACGGATACGCCATCTCTTTCAAGAAACGTCCCCCTCGCCAGTTATGCTCAACAAAAGTCCCTTCGGATATGGTAAAAGCAAAGATTCTCCATATGGTGGTACAATCCCTCCTGGACATGGGAGTGGTAGTGCCAGTGCCTTTGGCTCAGAGAGGCAGGGGGTACTATTCAATGCTGCTCCTAGTCCCGAAACCGAATGGATCTTCTCGGCCCATTCTCAACCTCAAGTCTTTGAACAAATTTGTGAAGATCTCCAAATTCCGTATGGAAACTCTTCGCTCTATTGTTCTGGCCTTGGAGCCCAAGGACTACATGGTATCCCTGGACATACAAGATGCTTACCTGCACATACCTATTGCAGTGTCACATCAGCAATACCTGCGGTTTGCTATTAGCAACCTACATTTTCAATTCCAAGCCTTGCCTTTTGGTCTGACCTCGGCTCCTTGAGTTTTCACAAAGGTCCTGACGGCCCTACTCCGCTATCAGGGTATCAGGATCCTGCCGTATCTCGACGACCTATTGATCCTGGCAAACTCTCCAGAAGTTCTCCTTTTGTCATCTGGAACTGACGGTCCAATTCCTGCAAGCCCACGGGTGGCTCCTCAACTGGAAGAAGTCTTCCCTGGTCAGTGCATGGTGCACCTGGGAGCACTGTTGGACACCCACAACCAGCGGTTGTTTTTGTCTACAGAGAAGGTCTTGAAGCTTCAGGACAAGATAAGATGCTTCCTCTCTCGCCCACGTGTGTCCATATACTCGGCGATGCAAGTACTAGGCTTCATGGTGTCGGCTTTCGACATGGTGGAGTACGCTCAATTTCATTCCCGCCTTCTGCAGAGGTTAATTCTCTCCAAGTGGGACAGCCTGCCTCACCGGATCAGGTCTCACATGATATCCTTGACTCCGGATGGTCCGTCTGTCACTAACTTGGTGGGTTCAGGGCCAACAACTGAGCAGGGGTCGTCCATTCTGGATCTCCAACTGGGTCCTTCTGACAACGGATGCCACTCTGCCTGGTTGGGGCGTGGTGTTGAAGCAACACTCTCTTCAGGGTCGGTGGACCAGGGAGGAATCTCTCCTCCTGATAAACATTCTGGAATTGCGGGCAGTGTTCAATGCGTTGACACTGGCCCTGCCTCTAGTACCTGTCAAGTACAGTCAGACAATGCCACCACGGTGGCGTACATAAATCATCATGGCGGCACCCAAAGCCGCAAAGCACTGATGGAAGTGTCAATGATTCTTCGTTGGGCGGAACGCCATTTGCCAGCCATATCGGCAGTGTTCATTCAGGGGGTCCTAAACTGGAAAGCGGACTTCCTCAGTCGTCAGGACGTACACGCCGGAGAATGGAGCCTTCATCCGGAGGTCTTTCAACTCCTCGTTGAACGGTGGGGTCTACCAGAGTAGACCTGATGGTGTCTCGACACGATCACAAGGTGCCGGTCTTCGGAGCAAGGACAAGGGATCCTCAAGCGGCGTTCATGGACGCACTGACAATTCCATGGAACTTGCCGTACATGTTCCCTCCGGTGTCACTTCTGCCCAGGGTTCAAGTAAGGAGGAGGAATACTACTTCTAATCTCAGCGTGGCCCCCAGACCTCCTCGTTCAGGGCCCTTATGTATATCAGGGCCCTTGTGTATACCAGGATTTGGCCCGGCTGGCTTTGACAGCGCGGCTCTTGAGGCTTCCGTACTGAGGGCTAAATGTTTTTCTGAGGCGGTCATTCAAACTATGTTGAAGGCCCGTAAACCGGCTTCTGCTCGGATATATCATAGGGTCTGGAATTCTTATTTTGCTTGGAGTGTAACTAACAATTCTGATGCATACAAGTTCAGTAACTCCAGACTCTTGGCTTTTCTGCAACAGGGCCTGGACTTAGGCCTTCGTCTGGCCTCCCTTAAGGTTCATATTTCTGCCTTGCCGATATGGTTTCAGAGAAAAATTGCGACTCTGCCTGATGTTCATACATTCATTTTACGGATTCAACCTCCCTATGTCCCGCATGTGACTCCTTGGGATTTGTTGGTTGTTCTGGATGCCTTATAAGAGTCTCCATTTGAAACTCTTGAGGCTGTGGACCTTAAATGGCTTACTCTTAAGGTCTTGTTTCTGCTCGCTATTGCCTCTTCAAGACAGGTTTTAGACTGGTGCATTGTCTTGTCGGTCACCCTTTCTGATTTTTCACCGTGACCATGCGGTTCTCAGAACTCGCCCTGGTTATCTCCCTAAGGTGGTGTCCTCTTTCCACCTTAAGCAAGAGATTGTGGTTCCGGCCTTTACCTCTCCAGGTTTATCCTTCAAGAAGCGGTCTTTGGATGTGGTACGGGCTCTCCGTATTTGTGAAGAGGACAGATTCTCTTAGGAGATCTGATTCCCTATGTCCTTTTTGGTTTTCACAAATGTGACTTGCCTGCTAATAAGCAGACCTTGGCCAGATGGATTAGAATGGTGATTGCACATGCTTATGTACAGGCTGGCCTTCCAGCTCCTGCTACCATCAAAGCCCATTCTACTCTGTCTGTTGGACCTTCTTGGGCGGCCCGCCGTGGTGCGACCCTTGAACATTTGTGCAAGGTGGCTACGTGGTCCTCAGTGAACACGTTCATAAAGTTCTATGCCTTCGATCTTTCCACCTCCCAGGATGCCTCTTTTGGACGCTGGGTTCTTGTGCCCGCTACAGTGCATCCCCTCCCATGAGGAACTGCTCTAGGACATCCCCGATGTAAGAACTTACCTTTGTTAAATCTTTCTGTGAGGTACACTGGGTTCCACAGGGCGCCCACCCTGACGCACTTAGCTTCTTTGGGTTTGTATGGCATTAGCCGCTGGTACCTTCTCCTGTCGTGAGAAGGTAGTGTATGTGGCTACTAATGGTTGTCGTCTCTTTTACCTAATACTGCATTTACTGGTTAACAAAACTGAGCTCCTGTGCATGGAGGCGGGGTTATAGAGGAGGCGGCACTAAGCATCCCGGGAACAGTCAAACCTTTTAGCCTGTTGGTGCCTCGGAGCAAGATCCAACTCTACACCCCGATGTTATTTCCTGTGGAGCCCAGTGTACCTCGCAGAAAGAGATTTAACAAAGGTAGGTTCTTACCATAAATCTCCTTTTCTCTTACGTCATATGGTATACTGGGAATCCAAGTTAGTACCCCGGGGTATAGACTGGTCCACTAGGAGCCATGGGCACTTTAGAAGTTTGATTAGGTGTGCTGGTTCCCCCCTCTATATCCCTCCTACCAGACTCCGTTTAGAAAATGTGCCTGGAGGAGCCAATCATGTCTCTGGAAGCTCCTGAAGAGTTTTCTGCATTTATTTTCTAAAGTTTGTTATCTTCAGGCAGGACTGGATGGCACCAGCCTGCCTGCTTCGTGGGACTCAGAGAGGTTGGGCCGCCCCCACCCCCCTAAGGGTTAATGGTCCCGTTCCCCGCTGACAGGACGCTAGCTCCTGAGGGAACTATTTGCAAGCCCCACCATGGCAAGCGTACATTCCTGCAGCACACCGCCACCCCTAACAGCCAGAAGAATGAAGATTGGTGAGTACTAAGGTGGCGTCCCGGCTAGCAGGTCGCCGACCATTATGGCAGCATGAGCGTACGAAGACGCACGGCTTCTAAACGGGGTGGACTGCGTCTCCTGACTGGGCAGACACTGAACAGTGGACACAGTACCCAGACTAGCAACAAAAGGAGTCTGTCTCCATTTTATAAATATAGGGGGTAATTCCAAGTTGATTGCAGCAGGATTTTTTTTAGCAGTTGGGCAAAACCATGTGCACTGCAGGGGAGGCAGATATAACATGTGCAGAGAGAGTTAGATTTGGGTGTGGTGTGTTCAATCTGCAATCTAATTTGCAGTGTAAAAAGAAAGCAGCCAGTATTTACCCTGCACAAATAAAATGACCCACCCAAATCTAACTTTCTGCACATGTTATATCTGCCTCCCCTGCAGTGCACATGGTTTTGCCCAACTGCTAAAAAAAAAATCCTGCTGCGATCAACTTGGAATTACCCCCATAGACCCATACAGCCAGTATAAAAAAGAGCGGGAAGACCGCGTGCCATTGAAGGGTCGGGGCTTCACTATGAGTGGATCCAGCAGCTCACAGGCACCATTTCCCTACTGCAGCTGACAGGCGCTGGCCGACATGGACGTGCAGCTCCGCCGGAGAGACTCCAGATTACCTCGGCGATACCAGGGGGTTATAGCAGGGGGAGGGAGCAATTATCAGTGTACTGAATCCCTAATCTAGGTACTTCGTCTGTGACCCGGCTAAGCTTGGCATTAGCTATAAGGCTGCCGTGTGCTGGTTCCATACTCTGTGTCTCCCTGGAAGGGCTCTTTGTGGGTTAATTGTGCATTTAACCTGTTCCTGTGTGTATGCTGTCACTGTTACAGTATGTCTGGCAAAGAGTTTCATGTAAGGCATAGTGTTCCTCTTCTCCAGGTGGTTCACTAGTGTGTACTCGGTGTAGTATCCCTCCCTAGGCTAGCGGCGCAGAACCAGCATGGCTGGACTCCATTAGGGGAATGATTTCCTCAATTTCTACTAAGTTATCTCGAAATGAGAAAGAGATGCAATACTTAAAACAGTCTCTATGGCTGAGTTTCTGAAAAAGGACTCTGTACCCAAACCAGCAGTCTGACTCTGATGATGAGGGGTCAGAAACGGATGAGGTGGGGGAGGGTACTCTGTCGTGGGGAATAGAGGCTCTCATAGAAGCCATCAGAGAGGTTCTGAATATCCCTGATGAGGTGACAGGGGAGAGTGAGGAATCTTATTTTAATATAAAAAAGAAAAAGAAATCGACACTTTTCCTATGTCAAAGGAACTAAATATCCTGTTTGAAGAACCGTGGGTTAATCCAGATAAGAAATTTCAAATCCCTAAACGGTTGTTATCATTTCCCTTTCCTCCTGAGGATAGGAAAAAATGGGAGAATCCACCGGTAGTGGACGCATCGGTTTCCAGGCTCTCACAGAAAATTGTATTGCCTGGCCCGGGTGCAGCCTCCCTACAAGACATGGCTAATCGCAAAATTGAGACTACGCTCAAATCTTTGTATACAGCTGCGGGGGTGGCCAGAGACCCACTATAGCATGTGGGTGGATTATGCACGCACTACAGCTATGGCAGTGTCTGCACACAGGGGTCTATGGCCTGTGGATGCGGACTCCAGGAAATACGTGGAAGGCCTACCTTTCACAGGCGAGGCCTTATTTGGAGATGAATTAGACAAATGGATCTCCAAAGCTACTGTGGGTATTCCACATAATTTCCTTCTGCAGGTCCCCCAACTAGGAAGGCCTACTCAAGGCCGAATTTACAGTGCTTTCGGACTGCCAAGTTTAGGGGCAAGGTCAGAGGTTCTTCTACCACCACCAGAGGCGCTAGAGGTAAACCACGCAAACCAGCAACTGCCGGTTCACAGGAGCAGGGCTCAGGCTCTGCTTCCTCAAAGCCTTCAGCATGACAGTGGACAGCGATGCCTGGAAGACTGGCAGGTGGGAACCCGGCTAAAATTCTTCAGTCACATCTGGACAAGATCGTGCCAGGATCCCTGGGTCATAGCTCTTATATCCCAGGGCTACAGACTGGAGTTCCAAGAGCTCCCACCTCCACAGATTCTTCAAATCAGGCTTACCAGTTTCACAAGAGGCAAGTATAACTTTACAGTACTCCATTCAAAAACTGGTACAGACCCAGGTCATTGTTCCAATTCCACCTCATCAACAAAACAAGGGGTACTATCCAAGCTTGTTTGTAGTACCACAACAGGACGGTTTGGTAAGCCCAATTCTGAACCTCAAGTCGTTGAACCCGTATTTACGAGTGTTCAAATTCAAGATGTAATCTCTGAGAGCGGTGATCTCAGGTCTGGAAGAGGGGGAATTCCTAGTGTCTCTGGATATCAAGGATGTGTACTTACATATTCCGATCTGGCCGCCTCATCAGGCTTACCTACGGTTTGTACTGCAGGACTGCCACTACCAGTTTCAGGCCCTGCCATTTGGTCTCTCCACCGCACCGAGGGTGTTCACCAAAGTGATGGCAGAAATTATGTTTTTACTCCCCAAACAAGGAGTGAACATAATTCTGTACCTGGACGATCTTCTGATAAAGGCACCGTCCAGGGAGCGGTTGTTGGACAGCATTGGCCTCTCAACCAGACTACTCCTGGCTCTTGGGTGGATTCTGAACCTACCAAAATCTCACCTAAATCCAACACACACGCTTCCTTTCTTGGGAATGATAGTGGACACAGAGTCTCAGAAAGTGTTCCTTCCCTTGGAGAAGGCAATGGTAATCCAGTCAATGGTTCGGGCTGTTCTGAAGCAGATCAGGAACTCTGCATCTCTGCATACACCCTCTGGGGAAAATGGTGGCTTCTTATGAAGCTATTCAGTACGGAAGGTTTCATGTGAGGCCCTTCCAGCTGGATCTGTTGGACAAATGGTCCGGGTCACATCTTCACATGCACCAGAGGATCTGTCTGTCGCCAAAAGCCAGGATCTCCCTTCTGTGTTGGCTACAGACTTCTCACCTAGTCGAGGGTCGAAGGTTTGGGATTCAGAATTGGATTCTGCTAACTACGGACGCAAGCCTCAGAGGTTGGGGCACAGTCTCCCAGGGGTTGCAATTTCAGGGAAGATGGTCAAGTCAGGAAGTCATCCTTCCAATAAACATCCTGGAACTCGGCTATCTACAACGCTCTTCTGCAGGCCTCATCTCTGATTCAGAATCAGGCCATTCAAGTCCAGTCGGACAATGTGACTGCGGTAACGTACATAAACCGACAGGGCGGAATAAAAAGCAGAGCCGCATCTTCATTCCTGGAGTAGACAACTGGGAAGCAGCCTTCCTCAGCAGACACGACCTCCACCCGGGGGAGTGGAGCCTTCACCCGGAGGTGTTCCGGTGGTTGACACGTCGGTGGGGATATCCACAGATCAACATGATGGCCTTTTGACTCAACAAGAAGCTCCAGTGGTATTGTTCCCGGTCGAGAGACCCACAAGCAGTGGCGGTAGATGTTCTGACAACTCCGTGGGTCCACCAGCTGGTGTACATGTTTCCTCCACTTCCTCTGATCCCAATAATTCTAAAAAGAATAAAAAGGGAACAGGTTCAATCAATCCTCATTGCTCCATACTGGCCACGAACGGCCTGGTACGCGGATCTTCTCAAGATGTTGCTCGAAGATCCATGTGCTCTGCCTCTTCGCGAGGATCTATTGCAACAGGGCACGTTCGTCTATCAAGACTTACCGCAGCTACGTTTAACGTCATGGAAGTTGAGTGGCTGATTCTAGCCAGAAGAGGGATTCCTAACAAGGTAATCCCGACTATAATCCAAGTCAGAAGGGGTAGCGTCTAAACATTATCTGGAAGAAATAGGTCTCTTGGTGTGAGAGCAGACAAAATTCTGCAGTCGGGAGTGGATGTGGGCTTACGTCTAGGCTCCATAAAATTCCAGATTTCGGCCTTGTCTGTTTTCTTTCAAAAACAATTGGCTTCTCTCCTGAGGTCCAGACGTTCTTGAAAGGTGTTCTGCACACCCAACCTCTCTTTGTGCCTCCCACAGCACCTTGGGATCTCAATTTGGTGTTTGCAGTTCCTCCAATCGGACTGGTGTGAACCGTTACAGGAGGTAGACATAAAGTACCTTACGTGGAAGACCGTCACACTGTTGGCCTTGGCTTCAGCAAGACGTGTGTCAGAGCTAGGGGCGCTGTCTTACAAGAGCCCCTACTTGATTTTCCATGAGGACAGAGCTGAACTCAGGACTTGTCCGCAATTTCTCCCTAAGGTGGTGTCCGCAATTCGCATCAACCAATCTATTGTGTTCCCGGTTGTTACGGACGTCTCTGCTACTTCAAAGTCTTTGGATGTTGTGAGGGCTTTGAAGGTGTATGTAAAGAGAACAGCTCGTCACAGGAAATCAGACTCTCTGTTCGTTCTCTCTGATCCCACTAAAATTGGGTGTCCTGCTTCAAAGCAGTCAATTGCACGCAGGATTAGGCTCACTATCCAGCATGCCTATTCCACGGCAGGCTTGCTGGTTCCAAAATCTAGGCCCACTCTACTCGGTCGGTGGGTTCCTCTTGGGCGGCTGCCCGGGGTGTCTTGGCTTTACAGCTCTGCTACTTGGTTAGGTTCGAACACGTTTGCTAAGTTTTACAAGTTCGATACTTTGGCCTCTGAGGACCTTCAGTTTGGTCAGTCAGTTCTGCAGGAACCTCAGCACTCTCCCACCCGGTTGGGAGCTATGGTATTAACTTGGATTCCCAGTATCCCCTAGGACGTAAGAGAAAAATAAGATTTTACTTACCGGTAAATCTATTTTTCGTAGTCCGTAGTGGATGCTGGGGACTCTGTAAGGACCATGGGGAATAGACGGGCTCCGCAGGAGACATGGGCACTTTAAGAAAGAATTTAGATTCTGGTGTGCTCTGGCTCCTCCCTCTATGTCCCTCCTCCAGACCTTAGTTAGAGAAACTGTGCCCGGAAGAGCTGACAGTACAAGGAAAGGATTTTGGGAATCCAGGGCAAGAATCATACCAGCTACACCAATCACACCGTATAACTTGAGATAAACATACCCAGTCAACAGTATGAACAACAGAGCAACAGGTCCAACCCTGATGCAACCATAACATAACCCTTATTGAAGCAATAACTATATACAAGCATTGCAGAAGAAGTCCGCACTTGGGACTGGCGCCCAGCATCCACTACGGACTACGAGAAATAGATTTACCGGTAAGTAAAATCTTATTTTCTCTAACGTCCTAGTGGATGCTGGGGACTCTGTAAGGACCATGGGGATTATACCAAAGCTCCCAAACGGGCGGGAGAGTGCGGATGACTCTGCAGCACCGATTTAGCAAACACAAGGTCCTCCTCAGCCAGGGTATCAAACTTGTAGAACTTTGCAAAAGTGTTTGAACCTGACCAAGTAGCCGCTCGGCAAAGCTGTAATGCCGAGACCCCTCAGGCAGCCGCCCAAGAAGAGCCCACCTTCCTAGTGGAATGGGCCTTAACTGATTTTGGCAGCTGCAATCCAGCCGCAGAATGAGCCTGCTGAATCGTGTTACAGATCCAGCGAGCAATAGTTTGCTTTGAAGCAGGAGCACCAAGCTTGTTGGAAGCATACAGGATAAACAAAGACTCTGTTTTCCTGACCCTAGCCGTTCTGGCTACATTAACCTTCAAAGCCCTGACCACATCAAGCAACTCGGAATCCTCCAAGTCAGTAGTAGCCACAGGCACCACAATAGGTTGGTTTATATGAAAGGATGAAACCACTTTCTGCAGAAATTGTGAACGGGTCCGCAATTCTGCTCTATCCGCATGGAAAAACCAGATAGGGGCTTTTATGTGACAAAGCCGCCAACTCTGACACACGCCTAGCCGAAGCCAAGGCTAATAGCATGACCACCTTCCACGTGAGATATTTCAACTCCACCGTTTTGAGTGGTTCAAACCAGTGGGATTTCAGGAAACTCAACACCACGTTAAGATCCCAAGGTGCCACTGGAGGCACAAAAGGGGGCTGAATATGCAGCACTCCCTTTACAAACGTCTGAACGTCAGGTAGAGAAGTCAACTACTTTTGAAAGAAAATGGATAGGGCCGAAATCTGGACCTTAATGGAACCCAATTTTAGGCCCAAATTCACTCCTGACTGTAGGAAGTGTAGGAAACTGCCCAGCTGGAATTCCTCCGTAGGGGCATTCCTGGCCTCACATCAAGCAACATATTTTCGCCATATACGGTGATAATGTTGAGCGGTCACGTCCTTCCTAGCCTTAATCAGCGTAGGAATGACCTCCTCCGGAATGCCTTTCTCCGCTAGGATCTGGCGTTCAACCGCCATGCCGTCAAACGCAGCCGCGGTAAGTCTTGGAACAGACAGGGCCCCTGTTGCAACCAGTCCTGTCTTAGAGGAAGAGGCCACGGTTCCTCTATGAGCATTTCTTGCAGATCTGGATACCAAGTCCTTCGTGGCCAATCTGGAACAATGAGTATCGTTCTCACTCCTCTTTTTCTTATTATTCTTAGCACCTTGGGTATGAGAGGAAGAGGAGGAAATACATAGACCGACTGGAACACCCACAGTGTCACCAGGGCGTCTACAGCTATCGCCTGAGGGTCTCTTGACCTGGCGCAATACCACTGTAGTTTTTTGTTGAGGCGGGATGCCATCATGTCCACCTGTGGCAGTTCCCACCGACATGCAGTCTGTGCGAAGACTTCCTGATGAAGTCCCCCTGATGAAGTCCCCACTCTCCCGGGTGGAGGTCGTGTCCCAGGATGAACACTGCTGACAGTGCGCTTACGTGATTTCTTTTTCATCCACTAGGGGTCACTGGAGTACTCTTGGGGATATGGGCGGCGTAGCAGAACAAAGGCACTGAATATTTAAATTTAGAACTCTCCACCCCTCCATATCCCTAGAGTACCTCAGTGTACGAACCCAGTGTTTTTTCTGTGCTCAAAGCACTAACATCGGCTTGTGGGATTCCCACACTTGGATGGAAGATTTATTAATTTTTCATTTTGATTTTTTTTTTAATTTTTAATTTTACACTTAGCACATCCCTTCCCAGTTTCTGGAAAAACATGGGTCCGGGATGGTGCCGCTGCAAGGCAGCGCATGGCGTGTTGGTCCTCACAAAGAGCACCCTCACAGCCACAGGCAGCCCACTGTCTCCTGCAACAGCTGGACGGAGCTTACAGAAAGAAGCCCCGTCACAGCCAGGAAGAAATGATCAAAGAGCTGGACGGAGCTTACATAAAGAAGCCCCGTCACAGCCAGCAAGAAGTTATCAAAGACGAGCTGGACGGAGCTTACAGAAGAAGCCCCGTCACAGCCAGGAACAAGCTGGACGGAGCTTACAGAAAGAAGCCCCGTCGCAGCCAGGAACAAGATGACTTGAAAGCTGGACGGAGCTTACACAGAGAAGCCCCGTCGCAGCCTTGAATAGGAGGAAGGTAAGCTGGGGAACGGGGCGGTCAGCGCAGGCTGCCGCCCCGCTAGGTGGGTCACAGTGAATGCCGCTTCCACGCACCGCCCGCCACAGCGCCCAGCCGCTACGTCTGAGACTCGCTCCAGACGGCAGCGCTACGTCCGCCCGTCCCAGCCGCTCCGTCCGGCCGACAACATCCACCCGCAGACGCTCACTAACAGCGTTAACAGGGTGACAACCGGGCCGCTGCTCCGTCCGACCGCCCAGCACCGCAGATGCCAGCCTCCCTGCAAGCCTCCCTGCAAGTCTTCCCGGCTGTTCCTGAGAAGACACAGTGTTACAGGGGGGAAGGGGGGCGGTGGAATCGGGCGACTCACTGCTGAAAGGGTATGTAAAATACATATATAAACAGCAGTTATATATGCAGCCAGAGGTGACAGTAAATAATGCAGACATGTATTATAACCTGTCCTGTGATATCAGAATATTAATGATTATCATGTATAATAGGCTATTGAGCCTATATATATTAATATCTGTGATGATCACTGTATAATAGGCTATTGAGCCTATATTAATGTATGTGATTATCACTGTATAATAGGCTATTGAGCCTATATATATTAATATCTGTAATTATCAAATAGGCTATTGAGCCTATATTAATGCTGTATAATAGCCTATTGAGCATATATATATTAATGTCTGTAATTATCATAGGCTATTGAGCCTATATATATATATATATATATATATATATTTATTCATAGAGCATGTGTTGTACCCATACTGTGATTATACTGTATAAGAGGCTATATTAACACTGAACAATTGTAACTTGTTCAGGTGATTATCACAGTCAGCATGGCAAAGGGGCCATTTTAACATGCTTCCTGTTGTTTTTCCAGTTTGTAATTCTGGAACATTCCTGCCCTACATCTCTAAGCCACCAGAGGCGCAGGGGTGTTAGTGGGAATTTGGTTCGGGTTTCACATGCCCATGTGAATTGCTTTTCACATAAAGAATACTCTGGTTTCTCTTCAGATCGAAAAAAAGCTTTCGCTTTTTACTACAGATTTCCGTTGAGAGAAACAACCATGAGTTTCATATAAATATGCTTTTCAGCAATAAAATATATATATGATAATAACTTCAATAAGTCGTGCAAGTGTCTGTCCGTTGACTATTGTGGTGTCTGTCTGCATAGCGAGTAAGGCTCTAGCGCAGACTAAAAATTGCATTGGCAATTCAAATTAAAAGAGCGGTAACGGAGTCTCGGAAGTTACTCCACCAGCACTAACGAAGGACAGTCTTTCCAAAGGGCCAATTTCCCTTTGGGTACCAGGGTGTTTATTTAACTGGTCTTATAATTTAATGCACGATTCTATGTCAAATCTCACACCGATAACTACGAGTGAGAAGGGTACATTAGTCCAGCACTCAGATAGTGCGGCCCAGTGAGTCAATGTCTACGTTTTTACAGAGACTAAGTAGACTCTAACCACTATTTAATCGTTTCCAAAATGACACGATCCGCCATTGGTAAATGCGTCTGTGTCAAACATTATAAAGACCCAAGATACATTTGGGTCATTAGACTATGTATGGAAACAATAAACTGTTAAAAGAAGCTGCAGAGTATATCTGTAAAGCTTCTGCTAACGCCGGTTACTTCGATTCTCACTTTTCATCGTCGCTAGTTTAAGCGCGACAAGGCCAGAGCTTGTTTGGTCCTAAATTTGATATTCAGCCATTACCGCATCCAGTATCAAAACGGAAATACTTGTGCCGGCGTTTAATCCCTTTAGACTTCAGTTTTTTCAAGGCGGTGGTACAAAACAGTCACGCCTTGTAACGACAGGACGCTACAGTCAGCAAGCCAGTGGCTTGATGACCTCTTAGGCCATCTCCATTTTCCAATGTGGAAGCGCGTCTTTACACGTTACATTTGCGGGGTTTCCAGACATCAACTCATGGATGTCTCAGCTATTTACAGATTAAAGGATAAGACTGCCTCTGTCGAACGGTTTGGCAGGTTGCCATTTAGTCTCTGCTAGTTTTCAGCTGTCTTTATAACCAGGCAGTAGTACACCAACAGAGTCAGGGTTACTTATTCCCCTCTGTTTGGGGTAACAAAACCAGACAGCTCCGTCGCAGTCTCAATCAGCAAGTCACAATGCAGTTTGAAAATGGATTTTCTGCGGTTAGTATTTGCATATTGGAGCCACAAAATTGCATAATTTCACTTGATCTTCACAATGCGTATTTACCCATTCCGGTTTGGTCATCACAGGTTCTAGCGTTTGCAAAACGCCACAACCATTAACCATTTCAGGTCTACCATTTGGCTTCTTGTCAACGCCTCGGGTATTTACCAAAGTGATGTTGGTGATGATGGCTCATCTCAGAGACCTGCCAGTGACAATCGTTCCATACTTAGACGATCTGCTCATAAGAACTCTGTCTCAACAAAGTTCCTTTAACTTGCGCTACTAATGTATACTGCGGTGGCAGATCAAGTTCAAAAATAATCGCATCTAAAAATACGGTAAATCGAAGACATTTACCTACTACACCAGCAAGAACAAATGTACATCTAGTAATTAGTGCAAAACACGCACACTAGCGGTACATTGCTGTATTCGCCTGTTAAGAATAATGATGTGTTTCAAAGCGATTTAGTTCGCCGGCCTTCACTCGCGTTTCCCACAGAGGGGCGAGGGTGTATATAATCTGGACGAGAGTCTCAGAGGTTCAGGAGTTGTAGTTAAAAAAGATCAGCGACAGAGGTTCTGAAACGGATCACGACAGATTGCTGTCGATAAATGTCCTGGAACTCCGTGCATTTTACAATGCACTACATGCTTCGCTTTCAGTCTGACCAACAGTCAGACAACGCAACGGGAGTTGCATACACAACAACCAGGGAGAACCAAGAAGCCGCATGGCAATGCGGCAGGTAACTCGAATCCTCAATTGCCCAGAACACCATTATGTGATAATGTCAACGGGGTTCATTCCGTGAGTGGACATCTGTTAGACAGATGATCTCACCCGTCAGGATTTAGATCCTGAAAACTGGACATTAAATCCAGAGGTGTTTCATATGTGAGTCCACAGAAGGGGGTTACCCTCAGGTATACATGATGGCATCTCGCCACAATTACAAAAGCTCAGTATGTGTACAAAACAACAGATCACAAGGGCAGTGGCGGTGGAGTCTCTCACATTCGTGTGGTCATTCAGCATCGTGTATCTGGCTCCACCATTTTCCGCTGCTCTCTCCGTTGCCAAAACGGATCATAAGACAGTTCGTCACAGTCATACTAGTGATATCTCATGGGTTTCGGAGAGCTTGCTTCTCGAATCTCCAAGGAATACTTGCACACGATCTTGGCCCGCTCATAATACGTCCAGCCTGTTACAACAGGGAACGTTCTTTTACCCATAGTTACCTATGTACCTATTACCTATGTACCGCAGCTGCGGTTGACGGGGTGAGGGTTCAGACCGCCCTCTTAAGAAAAGAAATAGGGCATTACAGTATTATACCAACCATGTTACGAGCTAGTAAGCCGCTTAAGGCAGCTCATTATTACAAAATTTGGTGTGCTTACATAGGTGGTAAAGCTCGGAAGTTTCCGACATCATCCTTCAAGTTACCCGTATTCTGTTAAACGGGGTGGGATGGAAAACTGCGTTTATCTGCACTGAGGGTGCAGGTATCTGTGTGGTCAACTTATTTTCAAAGACGTTTGACTCTATTGCGTCTGTACACACCTTTCTACAAGGTGTCATCAAAGTGCAGCCTCCATTTATCCCACCTACAGCGCCAGGTGACTTGAGGTTGGGTTCAGATTTCTTACAGTTTTCATATTTTGAACCCTTACAATAAATGGGGATTAAGTTTCTCACTTGGGAAAACATTTTTCTTCTAGCCTTAGCTTCGGCAAGGGTTTTGTTTTCATATTTGGGTGCCTTGTATTCCAAGCCACCGTATTTGAGTTTTCTCATGACAAAGCAGATCTTCGGACGAATTCCGCTTTCTTATTCTTCACATCAATAAACCAATAGTGGTTCCTGTGTTGACAGCACATTCTAGAATTCTGAATGTGGTACACGCATTACGCGTTTATATATGTTCCGAACGTCTACAGTACGTGATACGGATACGTTGTTTGTTCTCTATAATGCTGCCAACTGGGGTTAGCCAGTTTCTCAGCAGACATTATCCAGTGGGATAATAATGACTACAAGTCAGGCTTACTTTAAGGCTAAGTTACAATCGCCTACGTCAGTAATAGCTCATCCCACAGGTTCTGTGGGAATGTCAGACCCAGCGGGTCGTGAAGCGTCTACGACGCGGCTACATAGCCTTCAGTGCACCACGTTTGTGCACGTTTACACGTTATGAATGGTTGCGGCATCAGCATCTAGCTTTGGCTGCCTACTGTTACAAGTGTCAAACAGCTCTCCCACCCACGAGGGAAGCTTTGGTACGTCCCAAGAGTACTCCAGTGACCCCTAGTGGATGAAAAAGAAAATAGGATTTTGGTACTTACCAGGTAAATCCTTTTCTTTGAATCCATAGGGGGCACTGGACGCCCACCCAGAGCAGTTTTACCTGGGTTGTTTTAAGCTCAGAGGAGCTTAGGGTAACACATTTTACCTGGTTTGTATTAAGCTCAAAGGAGCTTATGGTAACACATTTTAACCGATTGGTTCAAACTATAAAGGTCTATCGGTTATGCTGTCAACTGTTTAGTTGACACTAACGTTATGGGTCAACTTTGTTGTTGTCCGTTATGTTATAGGAATTCTCCATTGTCAACCTCTCTATAGTAGTTCGCTCAGTAAAAACACTGGGTTCGTACACTGAGGTACTCTAGGGATATGGAGGGGTGGAGAGTTCTAAATTTAAATATTCAGTGCCTTTGTTCTGCTACGCCGCCCATATCCCCAAGAGTACTCCAGTGCCCCCTATGGATTCAAAGAAAAGGATTTACCTGGTAAGTACCAAAATCCTATTTTTCCGCCCAGCGAAGAATTCTGGCGGCTTCCGCCATTGCTTCCCTGCTCCTTGTGCCGCCTTGTCGGTTTACATGAGCCACTGCGGTGATGGTGTCTGACTGAATCAGAACCGGTTGGTCGCGAAGCAGGGTCTCCGCTTGACGTAGGGCGTTGTATACGGCCCTTAGTTCCAGGATGTTGATGTGAAGGCAAGTCTCCTGATTTGACCACAGACCTTGGAAATTTCTTCCCTGTGTGACTGCTCCCCACCCTCGGAGGCTTGCATCCGTGGTCACCAGGACCCAGTCCTGAATGCCGAATCTGCGGCCCTCGAGAAGGTGAGCACTCTGCAGCCACCACAGGAGAGACACCCTGGCCCTGGGGGATAGGGTGATTAACCGATGCATCTGAAGATGTGATCCGGATCACTTGTCCAGAAAGTCCCATTGAAAGATCCTCGCATGGAACCTGCCGAAGGGAATGGCCTCGTATGATGCCACCATCCTTCCCAGGACTCAAGTGCAGTGATGCACTGACACCTGTTTTGGTTTTAATAGGTTCCTGACCAGTGTCATGAGCTCCTGAGCTCTCTCTATCGGGAGATGAACCCTTTTCTGATCTGTGTCTAGAATCATGCCTAGGAAAGGCAGACGAGCCATAGGAACCAACTGCGACTTTGGAATATTTAGAATCCAGCCGTGTTGCCGTTACACTTCCAGAGAACGTGCTACGCTGATCAGCAACTGCTCTCTTGATCCCGCTTTTATGTTTAGGAGATCGTCCAAGTATGGGATAATTGCCACCCCTTGCTTCCGCAGGAGTAACATCATTTCCGCCATTACCTTGGTGAATATTCTCGGTGCCGTGGAGAGACCAAACGGCAACGTCTGAAATTGGTAATGACAATCCTGTACCACAAATCTGAGGTACGCCTGATGAGGTGGATAAATGGGGACATGAAGGTATGCATCCTTTATGTCCAGAGACACCATAAAATCCCCCCCCCCCTTCCAGGCTTGCGACGACCACTCTCAGCGATTCCATCTTGAACTTGAACCTTTTCAGGTATATGTTCAGGGATTTTAAATTCAATATGGGTCTGACCGAACCGTCCGGTTTCGGGACTACAACATGGTCGAATAATAACCCCCTCCTTGTTGAAGGAGGGGAGCCTTGACCACCACCTGTTGAAGATACAATTTGTGAATTGCAGTTAACACTGGTTCCCTCTCTTGGGGGGAAGCCGGCATCTTCTCACAGTCCAGCTTGTATCCCTGAGACACAATATCTATTGCCCAGGGATCTAGCAGTTAACACTATTTCTCTTACGTCCTAGGGGATGCTGGGGACTCCGTAAGGACCAAGGGGGTATAGACGGGCTCCGCAGGAGATAGGGCACCTAAATAGAACTTTGACTATGGGTGTGCACTGGCTCCTCCCTCTATGCCCCTCCTCCAGACATCAGTTAGATCTTGTGCCCAGAGGAGAATGGGTGCACTGCAAAGAGCTCTCCAGAGTTTTCTGTGGAAAAAGAATTTTGTTAGGTTTTTTATTTTCAGGGAGTCCTGTTGGCAACAGGCTCCCTGCATCGTGGGACCGAGGAGAGAGAAGCAGAGCTGGCTTGTAAAGTTGGGCACTGCTTCTAGGCTACTGGACACCATTAGCTCCAGAGCAAGTCGGAACACAGGTCTCACCTGGGGTTCGTCCCGGAGCCGCGCTGCCACCGTCCTCATCACAGATGCCGAAGATAGAAGCCGGTTGAGTATTGAGGAAAAGACTTCAGGCGGCAGAAGACATCAGATCTTCATGAGGTAAGCGCGGAGCGGTAAGCTGTGCGCCATTGCTCCCAGTCTCACACACACAAAGCAGGCACTGAAGGGCGCAGGGGGGGGGGGGGCCTGGGCAGCAATAAACCTCGATTTGGCCATAAATGAGGTGGATTAGGCTGGGGGACAGTAAATCCGCGGACCCCCGCCATTTTATTAATATATGATGAAGGGACCGAAGCCCGCAGTCAGGTGGGCGGGGCTTGATCCTCAGCACTAACCAGCGCCATTTTCTCCACAGAGGCTGCATGAGAAAACGCTGGCTCCCTGTTCTCTCCCCTGCTGAGCTTCACAGGTTGGAAAAAGGAGGAGGGGGGCACTTTGGTGACGCAGTGAGTGGAGATTATGATTATAAACATATAAAAGCGCTATCTGGTTGTATATTCCAGTGTTTTTAAGCGCTGGGTGTGTGCTGGCATACTCTCTCTCTGTCTCTCCTAAGGGCCTGGTTGGGGTTTTGTCTAGAGATGAGCGGGTTCGGTTTCTCTGAATCCGAACCCGCCCGAACTTCATGTTTTTTTACACGGGTCCGAGCGACTCGGATCTTCCCGCCTTGCTCGGTTAACCCGAGCGCGCCCGAACGTCATCATCACGCTGTCGGATTCTCGCGAGGCTCGGATTCTATCGCGAGACTCGGATTCTATATAAGGAGCCGCGCGTCGCGGCCATTTTCACACGTGCATTGAGATTGATAGGGAGAGGACGTGGCTGGTGTCCTCTCCGTTTAGAAATGAAAATAGATAGGAGAGTGAGAGTGAGACACTTCATTTACTTACTGGAGCTTAGGAGGAGTTATACTAGTGACTGATGACCAGTGACCTGACCACCAGTGCAGTTTTATAATTTATTATTATTTAATAATCCGTTCTGTTCTTGTTCTCTGCCTGAAAAAAACGATACACAGTGACTCAGTCACACTCACATACCATATCTGTGCTCAGCCCAGTGTGCTGCATCATCTATGTATAATATAATATCTGACTGTGCTCACACAGCTTAATTGTGGGGGAGACTGGGGAGCAGTTATAGGTTATAGCAGGAGCCAGGAGTACATATTAAACAGTGCACACTTTTGCTGCCAGAGTGCCACTGCCAGTGTGACTGACCACTGTGACCAGTGACCTGACCACACTGACCACCAGTATAGTATATTGTGATTGAATGTCTGCCTGAAAAAGTACACTCGTCATGTGACTTGTGTGGTGTTTTTTTATTCTATAAAAATTAAAAAACTCATTCTGCTGACAGACAGTGTCCACTCCAGCAGGTCCGTCATTATATAATATATACCTGTCCGGCTGCAGTAGTGATATATATATATTTTTTATATCATTATTTATCATCCAGTCTGCTAGCAGCAGACACAGTACGGTAGTTCACGGCTGTAGCTACCTCTGTGTCGGCACTCGGCAGTCCATCCATAATTGTATACCACCTACCCGTGGTGTTTTTTTTCTTTCTTCTTTATACATACTACATCTCATTATCATCCAGTCTATATTAGCAGCAGACACAGTACAGTACGGTAGTCCACGGCTGTAGCTACCTCTGTGTCGGCACTCGGCAGTCCATCCATAATTGTATACCACCTACCCGTGTTTTTTTTTTTTTTTCTTCTTTATACATACTACATCTCATTATCAACCAGTCTATATTAGCAGCAGACACAGTACGGTAGTTCACGGCTGTAGCTACCTCTGTGTCGGCACTCGGCAGTCCATCCATAATTGTATACCACCTACCCGTGGTTTTTTTTTTCTTTCTTCTTTATACATACATACTACATCTCATTTTCATCCAGTCTATATTAGCAGCAGACACAGTACAGTACGGTAGTCCACGGCTGTAGCTACCTCTGTGTCGGCACTCGGCAGTCCATCCATAATTGTATACCACCTACCCGTGGTTTTTTTTTTCTTTCTTCTTTATACATACTACATCTCATTATCATCCAGTCTATATTAGCAGCAGACACAGTACAGTACGGTAGTCCACGGCTGTAGCTACCTCTGTGTCGGCACTCGGCAGTCCATCCATAATTGTATACCACCTACCCGTGGTTTTTTTTTCTTTCTTCTTTATACATACTACATCTCATTATCAACCAGTCTATATTAGCAGCAGACACAGTACAGTACGGTAGTCCACGGCTGTAGCTACCTCTGTGTCGGCACTCGGCAGTCCATCCATAATTGTATACCACCTACCCGTGGTTTTTTTTTCTTTCTTCTTTATACATACTACATCTCATTATCATCCAGTCTATATTAGCAGCAGACACAGTACAGTACGGTAGTCCACGGCTGTAGCTACCTCTGTGTCGGCACTCGGCAGTCCATCCATAATTGTATACCACCTACCCGTGGTTTTTTTTTTTCTTTATACATACTACATCTCATTATCAACCAGTCTATATTAGCAGCAGACACAGTACGGTAGTTCACGGCTGTAGCTACCTCTGTGTCGGCACTCGGCAGTCCATCCATAATTGTATACCACCTACCCGTGTTTTTTTTTTCTTTCTTCTTTATACATACATACTACATCTCATTATCATCCAGTCTATATTAGCAGCAGACACAGTACAGTACGGTAGTCCACGGCTGTAGCTACCTCTGTGTCGGCACTCGGCAGTCCATCCATAATTGTATACCACCTACCCGTGGTTTTTTTTTTCTTCTTTATACATACTACATCTCATTATCATCCAGTCTATATTAGCAGCAGACACAGTACAGTACAGTACGGTAGTCCACGGCTGTAGCTACCTCTGTGTCGGCACTCGGCAGTCCATCCATAATTGTATACCACCTACCCGTGGTTTTTTTTTTTTTCTTTATACATACTACATCTCATTATCATCCAGTCTATATTAGCAGCAGACACAGTACAGTACGGTAGTCCACGGCTGTAGCTACCTCTGTGTCGGCACTCGGCAGTCCATCCATAATTGTATACCACCTACCCGTGGTTTTTTTTTTCTTTCTTCTTTATACATACTACATCTCATTATCATCCAGTCTATATTAGCAGCAGACACAGTACAGTACGGTAGTCCACGGCTGTAGCTACCTCTGTGTCGGCACTCGGCAGTCCATCCATAATTGTATACCACCTACCCGTGGTTTTTTTTTTTCTTTCTTCTTTATACATACTACATCTCATTATCAACCAGTCTATATTAGCAGCAGACACAGTACAGTACGGTAGTCCACGGCTGTAGCTACCTCTGTGTCGGCACTCGGCAGTCCATCCATAATTGTATACCACCTACCCGTGGTTTTTTTTTTTTCTTCTTTATACATACTGCATCTCATTATCATCCAGTCTATATTAGCAGCAGACACAGTACAGTACGGTAGTCCACGGCTGTAGCTACCTCTGTGTCGGCACTCGGCAGTCCATCCATAATTGTATACCACCTACCCGTGGTTTTTTTTTTCTTTCTTCTTTATACATACTACATCTCATTATCAACCAGTCTATATTAGCAGCAGACACAGTACAGTACGGTAGTCCACGGCTGTAGCTACCTCTGTGTCGGCACTCGGCAGTCCATCCATAATTGTATACCACCTACCCGTGTTTTTTTTTTCTTTCTTCTTTATACATACTACATCTCATTATCATCCAGTCTATATTAGCAGCAGACACAGTACAGTACGGTAGTCCACGGCTGTAGCTACCTCTGTGTCGGCACTCGGCAGTCCATCCATAATTGTATACCACCTACCCGTGGTTTTTTTTTTCTTTCTTCTTTATACATACTACATCTCATTATCATCCAGTCTATATTAGCAGCAGACACAGTACAGTACGGTAGTCCACGGCTGTAGCTACCTCTGTGTCGGCACTCGGCAGTCCATCCATAAGTATACTAGTATCCATCCATCTCCATTGTTTACCTGAGGTGCCTTTTAGTTGTGCCTATTAAAATATGGAGAACAAAAATGTTGAGGTTCCAAAATTAGGGAAAGATCAAGATCCACTTCCACCTCGTGCTGAAGCTGCTGCCACTAGTCATGGCCGAGACGATGAAATGCCAGCAACGTCGTCTGCCAAGGCCGATGCCCAATGTCATAGTACAGAGCATGTCAAATCCAAAACACCAAATATCAGTAAAAAAAGGACTCCAAAACCTAAAATAAAATTGTCGGAGGAGAAGCGTAAACTTGCCAATATGCCATTTACCACACGGATTGGCAAGGAACGGCTGAGGCCCTGGCCTATGTTCATGGCTAGTGGTTCAGCTTCACATGAGGATGGAAGCACTCAGCCTCTCGCTAGAAAACTGAAAAGACTCAAGCTGGCAAAAGCACCGCAAAGAACTGTGCGTTCTTCGAAATCCCAAATCCACAAAGAGTCCAATTGTGTCGGTTGCGATGCCTGACCTTCCCAACACTGGACGTGAAGAGCATGCGCCTTCCACCATTTGCACGCCCCCTGCAAGTGCTGGAAGGAGCACCCGCAGTCCAGTTCCTGATAGTCAGATTGAAGATGTCAGTGTTGAAGTACACCAGGATGAGGAGGATATGGGTGTTGCTGGCGCTGGGGAGGAAATTGACCAGGAGGATTCTGATGGTGAGGTGGTTTGTTTAAGTCAGGCACCCGGGGAGACACCTGTTGTCCGTGGGAGGAATATGGCCGTTGACATGCCTGGTGAAAATACCAAAAAAATCAGCTCTTCAGTGTGGAGGTATTTCAACAGAAAAGCGGACAACAGGTGTCAAGCCATGTGTTGCCTTTGTCAAGCTGTAATAAGTAGGGGTAAGGACGTTAACCACCTCGGAACATCCTCCCTTATACGTCACCTGCAGCGCATTCATAATAAGTCAGTGACAAGTTCAAAAACTTTGGGCGACAGCGGAAGCAGTCCACTGACCAGTAAATCCCTTCCTCTTGTAACCAAGCTCACGCAAACCACCCCACCAACTCCCTCAGTGTCAATTTCCTCCTTCCCCAGGAATGCCAATAGTCCTGCAGGCCATGTCACTGGCAATTCTGACGAGTCCTCTCCTGCCTGGGATTCCTCCGATGCATCCTTGCGTGTAACGCCTACTGCTGCTGGCGCTGCTGTTGTTGCTGCTGGGAGTCGATGGTCATCCCAGAGGGGAAGTCGTAAGCCCACTTGTACTACTTCCAGTAAGCAATTGACTGTCCAACAGTCCTTTGCGAGGAAGATGAAATATCACAGCAGTCATCCTGCTGCAAAGCGGATAACTGAGGCCTTGACAACTATGTTGGTGTTAGACGTGCGTCCGGTATCCGCCGTTAGTTCACAGGGAACTAGAGAATTTATTGAGGCAGTGTGCCCCCGTTACCAAATACCATCTAGGTTCCACTTCTCTAGGCAGGCGATACCGAGAATGTACACGGACGTCAGAAAAAGACTCACCAGTGTCCTAAAAAATGCAGTTGTACCCAATGTCCACTTAACCACGGACATGTGGACAAGTGGAGCAGGGCAGGGTCAGGACTATATGACCGTGACAGCCCACTGGGTAGATGTATGGACTCCCGCCGCAAGAACAGCAGCGGCGGCACCAGTAGCAGCATCTCACAAACGCCAACTCTTTCCTAGGCAGGCTACGCTTTGTATCACCGCTTTCCAGAATACGCACACAGCTGAAAACCTCTTACGGCAACTGAGGAAGATCATCGCGGAATGGCTTACCCCAATTGGACTCTCCTGTGGATTTGTGGCATCGGACAACGCCAGCAATATTGTGTGTGCATTAAATATGGGCAAATTCCAGCACGTCCCATGTTTTGCACATACCTTGAATTTGGTGGTGCAGAATTTTTTAAAAAACGACAGGGGCGTGCAAGAGATGCTGTCGGTGGCCAGAAGAATTGCGGGACACTTTCGGCGTACAGGCACCACGTACAGAAGACTGGAGCACCACCAAAAACTACTGAACCTGCCCTGCCATCATCTGAAGCAAGAAGTGGTAACGAGGTGGAATTCAACCCTCTATATGCTTCAGAGGTTGGAGGAGCAGCAAAAGGCCATTCAAGCCTATACAATTGAGCACGATATAGGAGGTGGAATGCACCTGTCTCAAGTGCAGTGGAGAATGATTTCAACGTTGTGCAAGGTTCTGATGCCCTTTGAACTTGCCACACGTGAAGTCAGTTCAGACACTGCCAGCCTGAGTCAGGTCATTCCCCTCATCAGGCTTTTGCAGAAGAAGCTGGAGACATTGAAGGAGGAGAAAGACCTGCTGGTGAGAAAATTGTCAAGTCAAGCGGAACGCGACCTGTCAACATCTCCTCCTTCACATTCTCCCGCAACTGGGGGTGCGAGGAAAAGGCTCAGAATTCCGAGCCCACCCGCTGGCGGTGATGCAGGGCAGTCTGGAGCGACTGCTGATGCTGACATCTGGTCCGGACTGAAGGACCTGACAACGATTACGGACATGTCGTCTACTGTCACTGCATATGATTCTCTCACCATTGAAAGAATGGTGGAGGATTATATGAGTGACCGCATCCAAGTAGGCACGTCACACAGTCCGTACTTATACTGGCAGGAAAAAGAGGCAATTTGGAGGCCCTTGCACAAACTGGCTTTATTCTACCTAAGTTGCCCTCCCACAAGTGTGTACTCCGAAAGAGTGTTTAGTGCCGCCGCTCACCTTGTCAGCAATCGGCGTACGAGGTTACATCCAGAAAATGTGGAGAAGATGATGTTCATTAAAATGAATTATAATCAATTCCTCCGTGGAGACATTGACCAGCAGCAATTGCCTCCACAAAGTACACAGGGAGCTGAGATGGTGGATTCCAGTGGGGACGAATTGATAATCTGTGAGGAGGGGGATGTACACGGTGATATATCGGAGGATGATGATGAGGTGGACATCTTGCCTCTGTAGAGCCAGTTTGTGCAAGGAGAGATTAATTGCTTCTTTTTTGGTGGGGGTCCAAACCAACCCGTCATTTCAGTCACAGTCGTGTGGCAGACCCTGTCACTGAAATGATGGGTTGGTTAAAGTGTGCATGTCCTGTTTATACAACATAAGGGTGGGTGGGAGGGCCCAAGGACAATTCCATCTTGCACCTCTTTTTTCTTTAATTTTTCTTTGCGTCATGTGCTGTTTGGGGAGGGTTTTTTGGAAGGGACATCCTGCGTGACACTGCAGTGCCACTCCTAGATGGGCCCGGTGTTTGTGTCGGCCACTAGGGTCGCTTATCTTACTCACACAGCTACCTCATTGCGCCTCTTTTTTTCTTTGCGTCATGTGCTGTTTGGGGAGGGTTTTTTGGAAGGGACATCCTGCGTGACACTGCAGTGACACTCCTAGATGGGCCCGGTGTTTGTGTCGGCCACTAGGGTCGCTTATCTTACTCACACAGCTACCTCATTGCGCCTCTTTTTTTCTTTGCGTCATGTGCTGTTTGGGGAGGGTTTTTTGGAAGGGACATCCTGCGTGACACTGCAGTGACACTCCTAGATGGGCCCGGTGTTTGTGTCGGCCACTAGGGTCGCTTATCTTACTCACACAGCTACCTCATTGCGCCTCTTTTTTTCTTTGCGTCATGTGCTGTTTGGGGAGGGTTTTTTGGAAGGGACATCCTGCGTGACACTGCAGTGACACTCCTAGATGGGCCCGGTGTTTGTGTCGGCCACTAGGGTCGCTTATCTTACTCACACAGCTACCTCATTGCGCCTCTTTTTTTCTTTGCGTCATGTGCTGTTTGGGGAGGGTTTTTTGGAAGGGACATCCTGCGTGACACTGCAGTGACACTCCTAGATGGGCCCGGTGTTTGTGTCGGCCACTAGGGTCGCTTATCTTACTCACACAGCTACCTCATTGCGCCTCTTTTTTTCTTTGCGTCATGTGCTGTTTGGGGAGGGTTTTTTGGAAGGGACATCCTGCGTGACACTGCAGTGCCACTCCTAGATGGGCCCGGTGTTTGTGTCGGCCACTAGGGTCGCTTATCTTAATCACACAGCTACCTCATTGCGCCTCTTTTTTTCTTTGCGTCATGTGCTGTTTGGGGAGGGTTTTTTGGAAGGGACATCCTGCGTGACACTGCAGTGACACTCCTAGATGGGCCCGGTGTTTGTGTCGGCCACTAGGGTCGCTTATCTTACTCACACAGCTACCTCATTGCGCCTCTTTTTTTCTTTGCGTCATGTGCTGTTTGGGGAGGGTTTTTTGGAAGGGACATCCTGCGTGACACTGCAGTGACACTCCTAGATGGGCCCGGTGTTTGTGTCGGCCACTAGGGTCGCTTATCTTACTCACACAGCTACCTCATTGCGCCTCTTTTTTTCTTTGCGTCATGTGCTGTTTGGGGAGGGTTTTTTGGAAGGGACATCCTGCGTGACACTGCAGTGACACTCCTAGATGGGCCCGGTGTTTGTGTCGGCCACTAGGGTCGCTTATCTTACTCACACAGCTACCTCATTGCGCCTCTTTTTTTCTTTGCGTCATGTGCTGTTTGGGGAGGGTTTTTTGGAAGGGACATCCTGCGTGACACTGCAGTGCCACTCCTAGATGGGCCCGGTGTTTGTGTCGGCCACTAGGGTCGCTTAGCTTAGTCATCCAGCGACCTAGGTGCAAATTTTAGGACTAAAAATAATATTGTGAGGTGTGAGGTATTCAGAATAGACTGAAAATGAGTGTAAATTATGGTTTTTGAGGTTAATAATACTTTGGGATCAAAATGACCCCCAAATTCTATGATTTAAGCTGTTTTTTAGTGTTTTTTAAAAAAAAACACCCGAATCCAAAACACACCCGAATCCGACAAAAAAAAAATTCGGTGAGGTTTTGCCAAAACGCGGTCGAACCCAAAACACGGCCGCGGAACCGAACCCAAAACCAAAACACAAAACCCGAAAAATTTCCGGCGCTCATCTCTAGTTTTGTCCCCTTATAGGTAACTCCCTGTGTGTGTGGGGTGTCGGTACGTGTGTGTCGACATGTCTGAGGCGGAAGGCTTCTCCAAGGAGGAGGTGGAGCAAATGAGTGGTGTGTCCCCGTCGGTTGTGCCGACTCCTGATTGGATGGACATGTGGCATACGTTGCATGCAAGTGTGGCATCTTTACATAAATGGCTTGATAAGGCTGGTTTAGGGGGGACATCAGGCAATCAATCCTCAGATTGGACCGACTCACAGGGCCCGTCGGGGTCTCAAAAGCGTCCCTTAACACAAGACACTACTACCGACACGGATTCTGATTCCAGTGTCGACTATGACGAAGTAAAATTGCACCCTAGGGTGACAAACTATTCAGTGTATGATTGTGGCAATAAGGGATGTGTTGCATATTGTAGATGAACCCTCAGTTCCCGACACAAGGGTACACATGTTTAAGGAAAAGAAACAGATTATTAATTTTCCCACATCTCATGAATTAAATGAGTTCTTTGGAAAAGCTTGGGAGACTCCGGAGAAGAGACCGCAGATCCCCAAAAGAATTTTTATGGCATACCCTTTCCCTAAGCAGGACAGGGAGATTTGGGAATTACCCCCCACTGTGGACAAGGCCCTGACGCGCTTATCCAAGAAAGTGGCGCTACCGTCTCCTGACACAGCGGCCCTTAAAGACCCAGCAGATCGCAGGCAAGAAACTACCTTAAAGGGTATTTATTCTCATACGGGTGCTGTGCTAAGACCGACGATTGCGTCGGCATGGGTGTGTAGCGCAATTGCAGATTGGACAGATGAGCTGACAGATCAATTTGATACTATGGATAAGGATACTATATTCCTAACTCTAGCCCATATAAAAGACGCAGTCTTATTTATGAGGGATGCTCAAAGGGACATTGGATTGCTAGCTTCTAGGGCCAATGCCATGGCTATCTCAGCGAGAAGATCCTTATGGACTCGCCAATGGACGGGTGATGCGGATTCCAAGAAACATATGGAAGTACTACCCTATAAGGGGGATGTATTGTTTGGGGATGGGCTGACGGACCTGGTTTCCACAGCTACAGCAGGTAAATCAAATTTTTTACCATATATTCCCCAACAGCAAAAGAAAGTAACACCCTATCAGATGCAGTCCTTTCGGTCGCACAAGTCCAAAAGAGGTCGGGATCCTCTTTCCTCGCCAGAGGTAAGAGCAGAGGCAAGAGAGCACCTGCTGCGGCAGGTGCCCAGGAACAAAAGTCCTCCCCGGCTGCTCCAAAACCCACAGCATGACGCTGGGGCTCCCCTGAAGGAGTCCGCACCGGTGGGGGCACGTCTTCGACTTTTCAGTCAGGCCTGGGTCAGTTCGGACCTGATTCCCTGGGTGTTGGAAATAGTTTCCCAGGGTTACGAACTGGAATTCGAGGAGGTGCCCCCGCGCGGATTTTTCAAATCGGCCCTACCAGCTTCCACATCGGAAAGGGATGTAGTGTTAGCTGCAATTCAAACTCTGTGTATACAGCAAGTGATAATCAAGGTTCCCCTTGATTATCACTTGCTGTATACACAGCGTTTGAATTGCAGCTAACACTACATCCAGCAGGGAAGAGGTTACTACTCAACCCTATTTGTGGTCCCGAAACCGGACGGTTCGGTCAGACCGATTTTGAATCTGAAATGCCTAAACCTGTACATAAAAAGATTCAAATTCAAAATGGAATCACTCAGAGCGATAATAGCCAACATGGAGAAGGGGGAGTTTATGGTGTCTCTGGACATAAAGGATGCGTACCTTCATGTCCCCATATATGCCCCCCATCAGGAATACCTGAGATTCGCTGTACAGGATTGTCATTACCAATTTCAGACGTTGCCGTTTGGACTTTCCACGGCCCAAAGATTTTCACCAAGATAATGGCGGAAATGATGGTGGTCCTGCGCAAGCATGGTGTCACAATTATCCCATACTTGGACGATCTCCTGATAAAAGCGAGATCAAGAGAGAAATTGTTGAGCAGTGTGGCGCTCTCTCTGAGAGTGCTCCAGCAACACGGTTGGATTCTAAATCTACCAAAGTCACAGTTGATTCCGACAACTCGACTGCCGTTCCTAGGTATGATACTGGATACGGAACAAATGAAGGTCTTCCTCCCAATAGAGAGAGCCCAAGACATCCAGAACATGGTCAGAGAACTGCTAAAACCGAAAAGGGTGTCAGTTCACCAATGCACTCGAGTTCTGGGGAAAATGGTGGCGGCCTACGAGGCCATTCCCTTCGGAAGGTTCCATGCAAGGACTTTTCAATGGGACCTTCTGGACAAGTGGTCCGGGTCCCATTTGCACTTACATCGGAAAATAACTCTGTCCCCAGGAACCAGAGTGTCCCTCCTGTGGTGGTTGCAAAGTGCTCACCTGTTGGAGGGTCGCAGGTTCGGGATTCAGGACTGGATCCTGGTTACCACGGACGCGAGCCTCCGAGGATGGGGAGCGGTCACACAGGGAAGGACTTTTCAGGGTCTTTGGTCAGACCAGGAGTCCTGTCTACACATCAATGTGTTGGAACTCAGGGACATTTACAACGGCCTTCGACAAGCGGAGAGTTTTCTTCGAAACCTTCCGTTTCTGATTCAATCAGACAATGTCACAGCAGTGGCTCATGTGAACCGCCAAGGCGGGACAAGAAGCAGAGTCGCGATGGCGGAAGCCTCAAGGATCCTTCGCTGGGCGGAAAATCATGTAAGCGCTCTGTCGGCTGTCTTCATTCCGGGAGTGGACAACTGGGAAGCAAACTTCCTCAGCAGACACTATCTCCATCCAGGAGAGTGGGGACTTCATCAAGAAGTCTTTGCAGATGTAACACGTCTTTGGGGAACTCCTCAAATAGACATGATGGCGTCACGCCTCAACAAAAAACTTCGGAGGTATTGTGCCAGGTCTCGGGACCCACAGGCAGTAGCAGTAGACGCACTGGTAACACCGTGGGTGTTCGACTCGGTCTACGTGTTCCCTCCTCTTCCTCTCATCACGAAAGTGTTGAGGATCATAAGACGAAGAAGAGTACAGACTGGCCTCGAAGGGCTTGGTACTCGGATCTACAAGAGATGCTCACAGGAGACCCCTGGCCTCTTCCTCTGAGGGAAGACCTGTTGCAGCAGGGGCCCTGTGTATTTCAAGACTTACCGCGGTTACGTTTGACGGCATGGCGGTTGAACGCCGAATCCTAGCAAAAAAAGGGGATTCCGGAAGAGGTCATCCCTACTTTAATAAAGGTTAGGAAGGAGGTGACGATAAAACATTATCACCGTATCTGGCGAAAGTATGTGTCTTGGTGTGAGACCAAGAATGCACCTACAGAAGATTTTCATTTGGGTCGTCTTCTCCACTTCCTACAGACAGGAGTGGATATGGGTCTGAAATTAGGCTCGGTTAAGGTACAGATTTCGTCCCTCTCGATTTTCTTTCAGAAGGAATTGGCTTCTCTTCCAGAAGTTCAGACGTTTGTAAAGGGAGTGCTGCACATCCAGCCCCCTTTTGTGCCTCCAGTGGCACCATGGGACTTGAACGTGGTGTTGCAGTTCCTAAAATCACACTGGTTTGAACCGCTTAACAAGGTTGAGTTGAAATTTCTTACCTGGAAGGTGGTAATGTTGTTGGCCTTAGCATCAGCGAGGCGAGTGTCAGAATTGGCGGCTCTATCATACAAGAGCCCCTACTTGATTTTTCATGTGGATCGAGCTGAATTGAGGACACGTCCGCAATTTTTGCCTAAAGTGGTTTCGTCGTTCCATATGAATCAACCTATTGTGGTGCCTGTGGCTACTGGTGACCTGGAGGATTCCAGATCCCTGGACGTAGTCAGGGCCTTAAAAATTTATGTAGCCAGGACGGCTAAAATTAGGAAAATAGAGGCTCTGTTTGTCCTGTATGCGGCCAATAAGATTGGCGCTCCTGCTTTGAAGCAGACTATTGCTCGCTGGATCTGTAATACGATTCAGCAGGCTCACTCTACGGCTGGATTGCCGGTACCAAATTCGGTTAAGGCCCATTCCACTAGGAAGGTGGGCTCTTCTTGGGCGGCTGCCCGAGGCGTCTCGGCTTTACAACTTTGCCGAGCGGCGACGTGGTCGGGGTCAAACACTTTTGCTAAATTCTACAAGTTTGATACCCTGGCTGATGAGGACCTAGCGTTTGCTCAGTCGGTGCTGCAGAGTCATCCACACTCTCCCGCCCGATTGGATGCTTTGGTATAATCCCCATGGTCCTTACGGAGTCCCCAGCATCCTCTAGGACGTAAGAGAAAATAAGATTTTAAACCTACCGGTAAATCTATTTCTCCTAGTCCGTAGAGGATGCTGGGTGCCCGTCCCAGTGCGGAAACTCTGCAAGACTTTGTACATAGTTGTTGCTTACATAAGGGTTATGTTACAGTTGACATCGGTCTTGGACCGTTACTGTTGTTTTTGTTCATACTGTTAACTGGTTATGTATGTTCCAGGTTACATGGTATGATTGGTGTGGGCTGGTGTGAATCTTGCCCTTGGATTGCTAAATCCTGCCTTGTATTGTCCATCTCCTCTGGGCACAGTTCTCTAACTGAGGTCCTGAGGAGGGGCATAGAGGGAGGAGCCAGTGCACATCCATAGTCAAAGTTCTTTTTAGGTGCCCTGCGGAGCCCGTCTATACCCCCTTGGTCCTTACGGAGTCCCCAGCATCCTCTACGGACTAGGAGAAATAGATTTACCGGTAGGTTTAAAATCTTATTTTCCCTCTCGTGGGGGGAAGCCGGCAGGGCCGTCGGTGAGGGGGCATGTCCTCGAAGTCCAACTATTATCCCTGAGACACAATATCTATTGCCCAGGGATCCAACAGGGAGTGAACCCACTTGTGGCTGAAATTTCGAAGGCGTGCCCCCACCGGGCCTAGCTCCGCCTGTGGAGCCCCAGCGACATGCGGTGGATTTTATAGAGGCCGGGGAGGACTTATGTTCCTGGGAACTAGCTGTGTTGTGCAGCTTCTTTCCTCTGCCCCTGCCACTGGCAAGAAAGGACGCACCTCGGACTTTCTTGTTTCTTTGTGATCGAAAGGACTGCATTTGATAATATCGTGCTTTCCTAGGCTGTGCGGGAATATAAGGCAAAAGATCAGAATTACCAGCCATAGCTGTGGAGACCAGGTCCGAGATCCCTTCTCCACATAATCCTCAGCCTTGTAAGGTAAACCTTCCATATGCCTCTTAAGTCGGCATCACCCGTCCATTGCATGTTCCACAGGACACGTCAAGCAGAAATCTACATAGCGTCGACTCTAGAACCCAGTAGACTAATGTCTCTTTGGGCATGTTTTATATATATATATATATATATATATATATCTAAGACAGCATCTTTTATATATATATATATATATATATATATAGACAGATAGTATGAGCGCAAATCACAAAGTGAAAGTTTTTCTAATATATAGAGAGTCCCGTGGAACTATAAGTCCAAGGATGAACTAGGGACAATATTCCTCAAATCCACTGACTGCCAATAGCATTTGATGGACGACTCTTGTCAGTGTGCACTTCTGGGATTTCCAGCTGTCGCTTCCCCAATAATACCCGATCCCGGACGGGTAGTAAACCTGCTGAAAAATTGAAGAAGCAGGGAGCGCCAATAGTGCATTAAAAGAGTAAAGATATTTTATTTAAAAAATCCAACTTGGTAACAAGTAAAACCCGTACCATAAAAGGCGGTCAAACCACCGCTCGTATAACCGGCATAAGATTTACCCCACTGTGCAAAGCAGCATTCTTTAATTCCAAATCCAAATGTCAGACCACGCCCATACGCGTTTCGTCATTCGACTTCGTCAGTAGGCCTGGTCTGAAGTCATAAAAGCATTATTAAATACACATATCATTGTTCTAATTGACCCATACAAGTTACATTCAAATGAATTACAGTATTACCATGTCAACATTTCTCTAACACATATAATTCTAAATAGTAAAATACTATAATTCCACCAAAATATGTGGAAGGAAGTTTATCAAGGCATCAAATAAGACAAAAACATAAAAAATAAATAAAAACAAATATAAAATATATACATATATATATATATACCAAAGACCTTCAATTATAAAAATCAATCATATAAAAAAACACACATTGCTGTCAATAATGTTAGCAAGAATCACTTAGCTCGCCATTAGACGCATTTGTATATGCTTACAAGAAATTCCATACAGCTCATATGTATAAGTAGCATAGCGATATTTATCCATCTGTCGTCCGTTCCACGGACTCCTTATACTAGACTGACAGTTACTTTTTCTGTTATTCACAGCAGTTATCTCAATCCTCCCAACAAGGTATTAGTACTCAGATCGCCTATGTCTTTCATCCCATCCCATGTCTTCCATTTTTTGTATACACTAAGAGCCCGTCGCATTAGCCCCGTCACCAGGACCAACAGGCGGCTCCCGGTTCTGACATGAGTGGGTTTAATCAACCATTGTACGGACCTTTCATTATATTAAAGGACCCGCACTTATTGGTGCAATTAGCAAATCAAAGATATATAGGGGAAAAGCAAATAAGGAACCAAAAATGTTTCCGTACAAACAATATATGTATATGATGCAATTAAGAGATCCTCCCTGCCAATTAAGAATCGTACAGCACTAATGAGCTTTTAAATCCATAAACAAAATACTGTTGGCGAAAAATACTCAGCTAACCATTAAACACATTTATATATGCTTACAAATAATTAATTACATATAGCTCGCATATATAAATGGCATGACAATATTAGTCCGCCCGTCATATGTTCAATGAACTCCCCATATTAAACCGACAATTACCTTTTCTGTTATTCACAGTGGTTCTATCAATCCTCCCAACAGGGTGTCAGCGCTCACGACGCCTGTGGCTTTCACTCCGTCACGTTTCTCCTAGTTTTTATACTACTAGGAGCCCGTCGCATTAGCCCCGTCATTAGGGCTATCAGGCGGCGCCCGGTCTTAGCGTAAGCGGGTTTAATGAACAGGTGCACGGACCTTTCGTTTTGTTAAAGGACCAACGCTCATTAATAAAATCAGCTTGGAATATATAAGGGGAAAGACCAATAAAGAAAACAGACCAAAACCGTTTTCCATACCGACAATAAACACTAAAAAGTGAGGAATAAAAAAAAAAATATATATATATATATATATAATGGTGTTGTTATACAGAGATAAATCTTATAAAGATAATAAACTTTTAAATCAATGAACAAAATGATGAATCAGATATTTAAAATCCGATCTCAGGTTCCTATTTCAAGAACGGGGTCAGTTCATATCCCTCATTTAACCCGTTCGGATACAAAGTATCTAATGTAACTATCCAGAATGTTTCCCTTTTATTAAGGGTATTTTCTCTATCACCACCACGCTTGTCAGGGGCTATATGTTCTAAACCTATAAATTTTAATGAGACAGGGTCACTGGAATGATATTGTTTGAAATGGCGGGGCACACTATGATTTTCCACATTATTTTTTAAGTTTCTCAAGTGTTCTAAAATTCGAAGTTTTAACACCCTCTTAGTCTTCCCGACATATCGCATCCCACACCCACATTCAAGCAAATATACAGTGTAAGTGGAATTACAATTAATAAAATTATTAATTTTAAATTTTTTATCAGAATTTTTACCACTAAAAGTTTTAGTGCCCTTTAACCCATACTGGCACACTTTACACTTACCACAAACATAAAATCCCTTTACTTTATTAAATGATAAACAATTTGGGGTACTAATCTCTTTTTTCTCAGAGGCAGGTAATAAACTCGGAGCTAAATGGGTTTTAAGAGTTTTAGCTCGTCTAAAAACCATGTCAGGTCTGACTGGTAAATAATTAGTTAATACAGAGTCCATTTGTAATATATGCCAGTTACGTTTGAGACTTGTCTGTATTTCATGATTCGATGAGTTAAATTGCGTCACAAAGGGACAGAACATTATATCCGTTTCAGCTCGACTCTGAACTTCATGTTTTTTATATTTGATTAGTTCCTTTCTCTCCAATGTACTGGCTTTTTTAATAGCTCCTTCAATCAAACTTAAAGGATAACCTTTCTCTAAAAAGCGCCGTTTATATTCTGAAGCTTGTTCCTCAAATTTGGTTAATGAGCTACAATTTCTCCTTAACCGTATCAATTGGGAAAAGGGTAGATTACTCTTCAAATGGCAACTCTTATAATCTAAATAATTATTACTGTCAACCTCTTTGAAAAAAGTGTAGGTCTCTATTGATTTGTTAGACGCATAATCACTGGTGTTAAGGACTAGATCTAAGAACTCTATTTGTTCTTTCTGGAAATTCGATGTAAAACGTAGATTAAATTCATTTATATTCAGATATTGTATAAACCCATTAAATTCATCTTCTGTTCCACGCCAGATGACTAGCACGTCATCAATATAGCGTTTAAACAGCATGACCTTATCAGAATACGGATTATTAGCTTATACATTTCCTTTTTCCCACTCACCCATGTATAGATTGGCGACACTGGGGGCACAAATTGTCCCCATCGCCACCCCACACACTTGTACAAAATATTCGTCCAAAAAGGTGAAATAATTATGTTTGAAAATGAAACTGACACAATCTAGAAGAAACTGGACCCTCGGCATAGTCATCTCAATATCTCTTTTCAATACCATCTCTAAGTGTAGCAGACCTTTCTCATGTGGAATCGAAGTATATAATGAAGTGACATCGATGGTCGCCCACTTATAATCATCACACCAAACAAAATTTTCTATCAACTGTAATATATGTGTGGAATCTTTCACATAAGTTTCTAATTTAGGAACATATCCTTTAAGAAAAATATCTACATATTCCGAAACACGGGAGGTAAGGGAGTCAATCCCCGAAATTATGGGGCGACCCGGGGGATTTAATTGGTTTTTGTGGATCTTTGGTAGATAATATATTGTTGCAATCCTAGGATGTTCATTCCACAAATAACCAAATTCCTCATCACTAAGGACCCCTGTTTTACAACCCGTATTGAGTAAATCTAATAACAAAATTTGATAATCTTTCGTAGGGTCTTTTTTTAACTTGGAATACGAGGAAGGATCTGAGAGTAGTCTATACATTTCCGTCTCATAATCAGTCCGATTTAAAATGACCAATCCTCCCCCTTTATCGGCTTGTTTAATAACTAAAGCCGCATTCCCCTTTAATTTATCTAATGATAATTGTTCTAATCTAGTTAGATTTGGGGCTAAATTCCCCTTTTCTTTAATTTTATCAAAATCTTTTTTTACCAGTTTAGCAAATAGATCCAAATGTGTGCCTCGTGACTCAACAGGGTAAAAAATGGATCTCTTTTTCAAACCAGATAAATTAGGGTTTCTTTGACTTTCATAATTTTTTATAGGAGCTGTTGACTTATTACCTTGTCTAATAAAATGTCTCTTTAATGTCATTTTACGTATATACAGATCGAGATCCATATATAAATTAAATTTATTAACACCTGCACCTACAAAAGATAGCCCTTTCTGTAATACGTCTATATCTGTGTCATTAAGTTTCACTTCTGAAAGATTGAAAATACCTATCTTCTTTTTTACTAATGGGACTGCATCATTGCTTTTTTGTAAGGTGCCCTGTCCTCCTCTCTTCCCTCTTCGTCTCTGTTTCTTTTCCCCCACATTCTTGAAGGCAATTGATTCGGGATCCCATCTTGCTGTTGTTTTATGTACTCTCTTCGTTTCCCTAAAAAAGACCTCTGTCTTGGGGAAAAAACCTCGCCCTGCAATTGGTGGAGAGTGTCAAATCTATTGTTTGTGGTGAATTTGGGAACTTCTGACCACTCTGTTTGTGGTCTCCATGATCTATCTCTCCCTACTCTTTGCCAGCGCTGAGTATTTCTCTCGCGCTGTGGTTTAGGCCTAAATTGATCGGTAACTTGTCTTCCCCTTCTATCGTTCGTGTAACCTTGATATTGAATATACTCTCGAGAATTTGATTGATCTCTCTGTCTAGAGGGATCTCTAAATCTAGAGGTTGGTCTTTGCCTCTGTTGAAATCTCTGTTTCTTCACTGGTTCATTATCCCATCTTGCCTGTGACCAATTTCTCACCTGACCTAATTCATAATCGGTCTTGTCTCTAATGAATTTTTTCCTTTTGGTCTGTATTATTTCTCCCTCAATTTTGACTAATTTTTGTTCCATATATGCTGAAAATTCCTTAAATTCAACCTCATCCCCTTTTGAATCCAATTGTTTTTCAACAGATGCTAATTCTTTCTCTACATCTTGCAATATTTTTTTCTTTTCATATACAATAAGCCTCATGAGCTCCATTGAACATTCATCTAGAATGCGATGCCATTCTTTCATAAACTTCTCATTGGATGATCCGAAAGTGGGGGTCTTCGTGATACGTAATCCGCGAGGTACTCTCTCGCTTTTAATATAATTCTCTAACCCCACGATATCCCACCACATTCGGGTCTCCTTAATTACCAGGCGTTCTGCCTTGGAGTAATTATCCTCAGTTATACAAGCCTCAGCAGAGGTTTCCTCTGATGTTTGTTCACAGAACAAATTAGCACATTGCAATGACCTCTTAGTTCTTAAATCTGCAATTTTAAACATTTTCACTTGAGATGCAGCTACAAATACACGGAAATAAACGAAAACAATGTAAAGACAGATAGTATGAGCGCAAATCACAAAGTGAAAGTTTTTCTAATATATAGAGAGTCCCGTGGAACTATAAGTCCAAGGATGAACTAGGGACAATATTCCTCAAATCCACTGACTGCCAATAGCATTTGATGGACGACTCTTGTCAGTGTGCACTTCTGGGATTTCCAGCTGTCGCTTCCCCAATAATACCCGATCCCGGACGGGTAGTAAACCTGCTGAAAAATTGAAGAAGCAGGGAGCGCCAATAGTGCATTAAAAGAGTAAAGATATTTTATTTAAAAAATCCAACTTGGTAACAAGTAAAACCCGTACCATAAAAGGCGGTCAAACCACCGCTCGTATAACCGGCATAAGATTTACCCCACTGTGCAAAGCAGCATTCTTTAATTCCAAATCCAAATGTCAGACCACGCCCATACGCGTTTCGTCATTCGACTTCGTCAGTAGGCCTGGTCTGAAGTCATAAAAGCATTATTAAATACACATATCATTGTTCTAATTGACCCATACAAGTTACATTCAAATGAATTACAGTATTACCATGTCAACATTTCTCTAACACATATAATTCTAAATAGTAAAATACTATAATTCCACCAAAATATGTGGAAGGAAGTTTATCAAGGCATCAAATAAGACAAAAACATAAAAAATAAATAAAAACAAATATAAAATATATACATATATATATATATACCAAAGACCTTCAATTATAAAAATCAATCATATAAAAAAACACACATTGCTGTCAATAATGTTAGCAAGAATCACTTAGCTCGCCATTAGACGCATTTGTATATGCTTACAAGAAATTCCATACAGCTCATATGTATAAGTAGCATAGCGATATTTATCCATCTGTCGTCCGTTCCACGGACTCCTTATACTAGACTGACAGTTACTTTTTCTGTTATTCACAGCAGTTATCTCAATCCTCCCAACAAGGTATTAGTACTCACATCGCCTATGTCTTTCATCCCATCCCATGTCTTCCATTTTTTGTATACACTAAGAGCCCGTCGCATTAGCCCCGTCACCAGGACCAACAGGCGGCTCCCGGTTCTGACATGAGTGGGTTTAATCAACCATTGTACGGACCTTTCATTATATTAAAGGACCCGCACTTATTGGTGCAATTAGCAAATCAAAGATATATAGGGGAAAAGCAAATAAGGAACCAAAAATGTTTCCGTACAAACAATATATGTATATGATGCAAGTGGAAGCAGTGGCACTCTCAGGCTTTCACACAATAAGTACAGGACACGGCGGTCTCTGCTTAAAGTTCGACGTTTCGATAATTTAATATCGTCATCAGGATAACAAGATAAGGATACACACACATAATATATACATACTCACCCCACCTCGTGCAAACCCTCACCGCGGGTGCCGGGTCCTCTGTCGACACCCCCTTGCGTCGCGCACTTCCTGTGCGCCCGGCAGCTCCCGCGGTAACCTAGCAACAGAAATAACACCTCGTGATTTACTGAGCATGGAAACGTATACATTAGCCCACAGAGAGACGTCTTAACATACACCATAATTAAACACAGTCAGGAGATACTGCAATGATGAAGGATCCAATGTATAGCAACATAACCTATGAATCCACCCAGTCATGTAGCAATTATATTATAAAGCTTTCCGTTCTGAGCAAAAAATGATACAGAGACAAATTAGACAGTCTGACTATTAATACTAATACATGTGGATAAAACTGATGGTATGCTGGCTAACTCACTGAGAGCCAACAGCAGTGGAACCCAGGACACGCACCCACTCCCGGCGTGAACATCACCGAGGGTGGTGTGCATAGACTGGACCCCAGTGGTGCAGGCCATCAGGAACACACAGGGCATTTAAATAAAGCAATTCAGAGGAAGATACTCATTAAGTCCTTTGGGTGCAATTGTATTGAGCCGATATATCCAACGTGACTCCCTCTGAAGGAGAGCTTTCCCTCTGTCTCCCCCTCTGAGTCGTTTGGGCTCTGAGTCAATTATTTTATACCTGAGTGTCGCAAGGCCATGATTATGGAGTTTGAAATGTCTAGCAACAGGTTGGTTAAGGCCACCTTTGGCCCCCTCAAGTGCGCTACGAATGGAAGACCTGTGGAGCGCCATGCGCTCTTTAAACTGCCTAGTGGTCTTCCCAACATAGAGAAGACCACAGGGACAGCGGATGATGTACACCACATATGTACTACTGCATGTTAGTATCTGTTTGATGGCAATCCGCTCCCCCGAGTGTGGGTGGGAGAACGAGTAGCCAGGTTCCATGTAACTGCATGTGGTGCATCCAGTACACCGATAGCACCCTGGCTTCCTCGAGAGGAATGTGCTCGGACCACTGTCTTTTCTACCTGAAATGTCATTCTTGACTAGCCAATCCTTAAGGTTTCGATTTCTGGTATAGCTGGCCATTATTCTGGAATTGCTCAGCATCAAAAGGTCTGGATCGGAAGTAACCACAGTCCAAAGATTTTTCGTCGCTTTGGTAATAGCGGTACTGGCAGGGTTGAAGCGTTGTACGAATGAAATAATGTCCTTCCGTTGTTTGCTTTTTTTGATTGATGGAACCAGGGTATCTGAACGGGGAATGGCCAATACCTTGCTCTTAGCTTTTAACAAGTTATTGTAATCATATCCTCTCAGTACAAATTGTTTGATCATGGTGTCAATTTCTTTATTGGTCTCGGATAAATCGTCGGAGATACGGTGGATTCTTAGGAACTGAGAGAACGGAAGACCATTCTTCGTAGCAGCTGGATGTTGGCTCCTTCCATGCAAGATAGTATTTCTTTTGTAGAGCCCAGTGTAAAGTCTACTTAACATCTAAATAATTCACAGATTGTGTGCTCATTTGATAGGTGAATCTAATGGTACCTTCCATGGAGTTGACCTCTGTCATTAAATCAGAGAATTCCGCTTCTGTTCCTGTCCAAATTAGTAGCAGGTCATCAATATAGCGTGTAAAGAATAAAATCTTTTTTGCCACGTTGTCCCTTCAGAGGGAGTCACGTTGGATACAGCGGCTCAATACAATTGCACCCAAAGGACTTAATGAGTATCTTCCTCTGAATTGCTTTATTTAAATGCCCTGTGTGTTCCTGATGGCCTGCACCACTGGGGTCCAGTCTATGCACACCACCCTCGGTGATGTTCACGCCGGGAGTGGGTGCGTGTCCTGGGTTCCACTGCTGTTGGCTCTCAGTGAGTTAGCCAGCATACCATCAGTTTTATCCACATGTATTAGTATTAATAGTCAGACTGTCTAATTTGTCTCTGTATCATTTTTTGCTCAGAACGGAAAGCTTTATAATATAATTGCTACATGACTGGGTGGATTCATAGGTTATGTTGCTATACATTGGATCCTTCATCATTGCAGTGTCTCCTGACTGTGTTTCATTATGGTGTATGTTAAGACGTCTCTCTGTGGGCTAATGTATACGTTTCCATGCTCAGTAAATCACGAGGTGTTATTTCTGTTGCTAGGTTACCGCGGGAGCTGCCGGGCGCACAGGAAGTGCGCGACGCAAGGGGGTGTCGACAGAGGACCCGGCGCCCGCGGTGAGGGTTTGCACGAGGTGGGGTGAGTATGTATATATTATGTGTGTGTATCCTTTTCTTGTTATCCTGATGACGATATTAAATTATCGAAACGTCGAACTTTAAGCAGAGACCGCCGTGTCCTGTACTTATTGTGTGAAAGCCTGAGAGTGCCACTGCTTCCACTTGCTACATACAGTCGTAAGACTCTTTCAGGAGGCACCTAGGTCATCTATTGCCGTTTGGAGAGAGTGCCAGCCCACACCAGACTATATATATATATATATATATATATATATACATCCTCGTAGAACAAACAGCGGCACTCGGGAGACTTTCTCAAAGATAATAAAGTGCAAAGATTTAATCCATGTTAAACATCAGGTGACCAACGTTTCGGGGCCGTGGCGCCCCTTCGTCAAGGTGATACATACTAGGGTCTCAATCTCTGCTGATAAGGTATCTGTCCACGCTGCTACAGCGCTATAAACCCATGCCGACACAATCGCCGGTCTGAGTAGTGTACCAGAATGTGTGTAAATGGACTTCAAAGTACTTTTACTGCATGCTATCTGCAGGATCCCTGAGGATAGCTGTTAAGTCAGCGCTACCTTTTTGGCAAACGTGACACCCTAGGGGAAGATTCCCATCGTATCCTGGCCCTAGGAGGGAAAGGATACTCCCTGAGAATTCTTTGTGGGAAACTGCAGTCTCTTGTCTGGAGATTCACGCTCTTTTTCTTCATGAGAGGAGGGAAATTTACCTCAGCTTTCTTCCCCTTAAACATGTTTACCCTTGTGTCAGGGACAGATGAGTCATCAGTGATATGCAAAACATTTTTTATTACAATAATCATATATTGAATACTTTCCTGCCATTTTGGCTGTAACTTTGCATTATCGTAGTCGACACTGGAGTCAGACTCCGTGTCGATATCAGTGTCTATTATTTTGGATAGTGATCATTGAGAGACTCTGAAGGTCTCTGCGACATAGGGACAGACATGGGTAGATTCCCTGTCTGTTCTCTAATCTTTTGTGCAATAAATTTACCTTGGCACTTAATTTCACATATCCAAACAGGTGTCGGCGTTGTCGACGGAGACACCACTCAGACACACATTTGCTCCATCTCCTTAGGGGAGCCTTTTACCTCAGACATGTCGACACACACGTACAGACACACCACACACTCAGGGAATGCTCATCTGAAGACAATTCCCCCACAAGGCCCTTTGGAGAGACAGAGAGAGAGTATACCAGCACACACCCCAGCGCTATAAACCCAGGAATAACACAGTAACTTAATGTTAACCCAGTAGCTTCTGTTTATATTGATTTTTGCGCCTAATTATGTGCCCCCCCCCCTCTCTTTTTATCCTCTTCTACCGTGTATCTGCAGGGGAGAGCCTGGGGAGCTTCCTCTCAGCGGAGCTGTGGAGAAAAAATGGCGCAGGTGAGTGCTGAGGAAGAAGCCCCGCCCCCTCGACGGCAGACTTCTGTCCCGCTTAAATATACATTTTCTTGGTGGGGGCTCATACATATATACAGTGCCCAACTGTATATTATGTGTACTTTTGCCAAAAGAGGTCCATATGCTGCCCAGGGCGCCCCCCCCCCCCCTGCGCCCTGCACCCTTACAGTGACCGGAGTATGTGAGGTGTGTGGGAGCAATGGCGCACAGCTGCAGTGCTGTGCGTTACCTCAGTGAAGAACGCCGATTTCGAAGTCTTCTTGCTTCTCATACTCACCCGGCTTCTGTCTTCCGGCTCTGCGAGGGGGACGGCGGCGCGGCTCTGGGATCGGACAACGAGGGTGAGATCCTGTGTACGATCCCTCTGGAGCTAATGGTGTCCAGTAGCCTAAGAAGCAGGACCTAGCTGCAGAGAGTAGGGCTGCTTCTCTCCCCTCTGTCCCACGATGCAGGGAGTCTGTTGCCAGCAGAGCTCCCTGAAAATAAAAAACCTAACAAAATACTTTCTCACAGCAAGCTCAGGAGAGCTCACTGAACAGCACCCAGCTCGTCCGGGCACAGTCTCAAACTGAGGTCTGGAGGAGGGACATAGAGGGAGGAGCCAGAGCACACCAGAATCTAAATTCTTTCTTAAAGTGCCCATGTCTCCTGCGGAGCCCGTCTATTCCCCATGGTCCTTACGGAGTCCCCAGCATCCACTAGGACGTTAGAGAAATAGGATTTTAATTTCCTACCGGTAAATCCTTTTCTCGTAGTCCGTAGGGGATACTGGGCGCCCGCCCGGTGCTGTGTTCTTCCTGCACTATTACTTTAAGTATGGTTGTTTGGTTCAGATGTTGCTGTTACTGTTTACAAGTTTTGGTTAGCATGGCTTTCCTCTTGTTATGGTTGTGCTTGTTCGAAATCTCACCACTTTCCTTTTCTGTATCCTTCTCTCCGTATCCGTATCCGTCTCGTCGGGCACAGTTTTCTAGACTGAGTCTGGTAGGAGGTGCATAGAGGGAAGAGCCAGCACACCTAATCAAACTTCTATAGTGTCCATGGCTCCTAGAGGAACCATCTATACCCCATGGTACTGACTTGGATTCCCAGTATCTCCTACGGCCTACGAGAAAAGGATTTACCGGTAGGTAATTAAAATCATATTTTTACAAACCCGTATATCCTACCTGCTTTCAAAAACAGTAGTTTATTTAGGTGCTAATATCAGCTATTTTTTTGTTTATTTGCATTGTATGTGACTTGTGCTAGTTCTGCTGTCTCTGATTTATCTTTTTTTTTCCTGCTATTATATATATTGCTTTCACCTTTCTTTTTACCCTGTGAGACAGGTGCTTTCATGATTATTCTGAGCAGCAGTTAAATTGCTGACTTTTGTCACATACTCACTTGGTTACGGTTGCCATAAAAGTGTAAGTGCGGCACACAAATTTTGCAGTTAAATGTCTAACAAGGCGAAAGGTCGCAAATGGTCAGAAAACCCATTATTGCTTTCATGTAAATTGTGCTCTGTGGGGCTATCTCCACATGATGTTGTAAAAGATGGACTATGCACAGCAGCCGATCAGGTCTGAACAGCCGTCTCAGCTCTGCGATCGCCTCTGCCTGATTGACAGGCAGAGGCGTTCGCTAGGCAGGAGAGGGCGGGCTGGCAGCGTTTGGCCTCCGTTTTAGGGGCGCAGTCCATGCAACGCAGGCGTGTCTGGACCGTGTGGGGGGGTGAAGTAGGCCGCGGGGGCTGCATGACATCACACGCAGCCGATGCGACCCTCACAGCGACGAGTAGCTCCCTACCAGCGCACAGGAGCTGTGCTAGTGGGGAGCTACTCTTCAAGTACAAAAGCATCGCTGCTGTGCGATGCTTTTGTACTTGTGCGACGGGCAGGGCCTGACCAGCAGCAGAGGACTAGCCCTGTGCTGGGCGTCCCTCCGCATGTCAAGGAAGCTGATCGTTGATGTGCTAAGTTTAGCACATCTACGATCAGGTCTGAATTTCCCCCTTTGTGTTAAAAGTTATACACCTCATGGTCAGTCAACTACTCCTTTACCTACACAGGAACCTCCTTGGGCTTCCTTTATACAGTTATTGGGTACCATGGTGGACAGACTTATATCGGCCCCAGATACATATCCACCTTGGGTGGAAACTCTGGCGAGTTCAGTTCAATGTTTGGCACAGACATCTGTAACTTTTCAAAAGATGTTGCCAGGGAACAAACAGCATTCTAGTTTAACTAGAAATACAGGTTGAGTATCCCTTATCCAAAATGCTTGGGCACAGTAGCATTTTAGATATCTAATTTTTCCATATTATGGAATAATTGCATACCATAATGAGATATCATGGCGATGGGACCCAAGTCTAAGCACAGAATGCATTTATGTTCCATATACACCTTATACACACAGCCTAAAGGTAATTTTAGCCAATATTTTTTTATAACTTTGTGCATTAAACAAAGTGTGTGTACATTCACACAATTAATTTGTTTCATATTCACCTTATACACACAGCCTGAATGTTATTTAATACAATATTTTTACTAACTTTGTATTAAACAAAGTTTGTGTACATTGAGCCATCAGAAAACAAAGGTTTCATTATCTCTCAAATAATTCCGTATTTTGGAATATTTGGATGTGGGATACTCATCCTGTACTACATCTTCCTCTCAGTCCACTTTTATATTAGACTCAAACGAGTCATCTGAGGAAGAAGGTGAAGAGTATGGCCCTCATTCCGAGTTGATCGGTCGCAAGGCGAATTTAGCAGAGTTACACACGCTAAGCCGCCGCCTACTGGGAGTGAATCTTAGCTTCTTAAAATTGCGACCGATGTATTCGCAATATTGCGATTACTAACTACTTAGCAGTTTCAGAGTAGCTCCAGACTTACTCTGCCTGTGCGATCAGTTCAGTGCTTGTCGTTCCTGGTTGACGTCACAAACACACCCAGCGTTCGCCCAGGCACTCCCACCGTTTCCCCGGCCACTCCTGCGTTTTTTCCGGAAACGGTAGCGTTTTCAGCCACACGCCCCTGAAACGCCGTGTTTCCGCCCAGTAACACCCATTTCCTGTCAATCACATTACGATCGCCGGAGCGAAGAAAAAGCCGTGAGTAAAATTACTTTCTTCATAGTAAAGTTACTTGGCGCAGTCGCAGTGCGAACATTGCGCATGCGTACTAAGCGGATTTTCACTGCGATGCGATGAAAAATACCGAGCGAACAACTCGGAATGAGGGCCTATACTCTTTGTCACAGATTCATGTGTAGCAGAGGAGGAGGCTACTATTACTGTAGCATAATAGCATTAATAGAGGCTATTAAACAGATCCTTCAGTTGTCTGAAGATGAACCTGCAGCTATTGCTAGGAATACTGATGTATTTAAATGACAGAAAATAATTTCTACATTCTGACAATTTGATGGAAATTAGACAGGAACCTTGAAATGCACCTGGTAAACAGATTCCTCTGTCTAAACAACTCTAATCTCGCTATCCTATCCCTTTGGAGGATAGTATGAGTTGAGAGACTTCTCCAGTGCATTCTATTATCACACTTTTGGGGAAAAAACATCAACCTTACCTATCCCATCCATTTCATCATTAAAGAAACCAACAGATACACGAGGCAATTTTCAATGAGTATCTTTTCACTAACGGGTGCTGTAAATAGGCCTACAATGGTCTACTAAGCCCAAGACTAAGCAGCCATGGGCAGCAAGGCAACCCCCAGCAAAACCTGATAAACCCACAGCCTGACGGGGCGGGCCTTCCCCTGGGGGACCTCAGTGTGGGAGGCTGTCTTTCAAAGGACGCCCCCCCCTGCAGTATTTTCGCACAAGCCTTCCGTCAGACACAGAAAAGTCTTGGATTATACAAAAAGTGGTTCAATCACTCCTCCAGTCAGGAGTAATAGTGCCAGTTCCTCAGGCTCAAAAAGGAAGGGCCTATTATTTGTTCCTGTTCCTTGTACCAAAGCCAAATGGGACATACAGACCTATTCTCAATCTCAAATATCTCAATAGCTTTGCGAAAGTTTCAAAGTTTCGCATGGAAACCCTACACTCCATAGTTCTAGCAATGGAGCCGGGGGATTTCATGGTGTCATTGGACATACAAGATGCATATACCTATTGCACTGTAACATCAACAGTACCTGAGGTTTTCTATCCTAAACCAACACTATCAGTTCCAGGCGCTGCTGTTTGGCCTGGCTACAGTGCCCAGAATAGTTACAAAAGTCATGGCAGCACACCTGCATCGTCAGGGAATCAGGATACTTCCTTATTTGGACGACATACTGCTCCTGGCCAGTTCACAGGAGGTATTGCACAGCAAATTACAAACAACGATAGTCTTCCTACAAAGTCACGGTTGGCTTATAAACTGTAAAAAGTCCTCATACCATCCCAAAGGATGGTACATCTGGGAGCCCTGCTAGACAAAATACAGCTGTGCCTCACTATCCTCAGATGTCAATTCATTTGACCATACAAGTCCTTGGACTGGTGGTATCTACATTCAACATGGTAGAATTTGCCCAATTTCACTCTCGCCCTTCACAAAGGTTGATTCTAGCCAAATGGAATGGCCAGCCTCATCAGATCAAATGGCAGATAATAACTTGGTGGCTCCATAGCAATCACCTAGACAGGGGTCGCCCCTTCTGGATCCTGAATTGGGTGCTTCTCAGTACAGATGTAACCGAGTATCACTCATTTCAAGGGAGGTGGAGCCTGGCAGAGTCTCAGTTACCAATCAATGTACTGGAACTGAGGGCAGTATACAAAGCATTGACACTGGCATGCAGCGTTCTCCAAGGCAGGCCCATGCAAATTCAATCCGACAACGCCACAACAGTGGCATATATCAATCAGCAAGGCGGCATTCGCAGCAAAAGGGCAATGCAAGAGGTAGCAAAAATACTAAAGCGGGCCGAACGTCATTCCGGCCATATCAGCAGTGTTAATACCAGGCCGCCTCAACATGAGTAGACGCTGAGAGGAGGAGACCCTGAGGGGATACGTCACCCGGAACCAGAAGTGACGTGAGCCGGGAGCACGAGCAGGACGCGCTTGTGCAGGTCGGAGGGGCATCAGCGCTAAGAGCCGATCGGACTCTCGTGCTAAACCAAGGGGCCAAGCGGAGCAGGCGCCAAGAGATATTGCTGCTGCTCCTCCGTGTGTTTGTGTGTGTGTGAACCAGGGACAGGAGCTGGTGTGTGTGTGTGTGTGTGTGTGTGTGTGTGTGTGTGTGTGTGTGTGTGTGTGTGTGTGTGTGTGTGTGTGTGTGAGTGAGAGCCGAGCTCTGAGCAGAGAGTGTGCTGCTCCGAGTGTGAGCTGGGGACTGAGTGTGAGCCAGGGACTGAGCGGAACAGGCTGCAGGTGAGGGTGTGAGTGTGATACAGGTTAGAGTGCAGCTACTGCTGTCCTATGTGTGTGTGAGTGCTTGAAAGTAAAAAGAAAACCCGTTGTACAGTGCTGCTACAAGGAAGGTGATCACCAAAGTAGAAGAACATCGCTGAGGGCAGGCCCAGACGCGGGACGGACACGCAAGTATCACATCTATTAAACACTATCATTTTTATTTTATTTCTCATACGTCCTAGAGGATGCTGGGGTCCACTTCAGTACCATGGGGTATAGACGGTTCCGCAGGAGCCATGGGCACTTTAAGACTTTTCAAGGGTGTGAACTGGCTCCTCCCTCTATGCCCCTCCTCCAGACCTCAGTTTTAGAAATGTGCCCAGGCAGACTGGATGCACTCCAGAGGAGCTCTACTGAGTTTCTCTGAAAAGACTTCTGTTAGGTTTTTTATTTTCAGGGAGAACTGCTGGCAACAGTCTCCCTGCTTCGTGGGACTGAGGGGGCAGAAGTAGGAACCAATTTTCTAAAGAGTTTCATGGCTCTGCTTCTGGCTAAAAGGACACCATTAGCTCCTGAAGGGTACTAAATGCTAGCTGTGCCTAGATGCTCACTCCCACAGCACGCCCTCACCCCCCTTGCACAGCCAGAGGTCAGAAGATAGGTGCGTGTTAGAAGACAGATCTTCAATCAAGGTGACGGCTAAAGGTACCGCACGGCTGGCGGGATCGCAGCGCGCCATACTGCCCACACAACACAGGCACCTCAGGGTGCAGGGCACGGGGGGCGCCCTGGGCAGCATGAAACCTTGTAAAACTGGTGAAAAGGGGGCATAAGATGCCGTGGCACAGCCCTACCCCCGCCAGTATAAATAATTGTGTCAGAATCTCTGAGGAGAAACAAGCCATTGCGGGGGTGGAGCTTCCTCCTCAGTCAGCCAGCAAACTGCTCAGCGCCATTTTCTCTCCTCAGGCTGCAGGGACAACGCTGGTCCTCCTCCACTACTGAATACAAGTATCAGGGTGCAAAATGGGGGGGGGGGGGCGGGGGCACAGTGAAATTGGTGCTTTACATTGTGTTTTTACATTATAAGAAGCGCTGTATGTCAGTGGGCATTTTATGTTTCACAGACATTGTGTACTGGCGCTGGGTTTGTGAACTGGCTGCTCCTATCTGTGTCCTTCTGACAGATTTTACTGTGGGTCTGTCCCCTATAAGTCCCGGAGTGTCTGTGGTGTGTTTGTGCACGTGTGTGACATGTCTGAGGCAGGGAGTTTTTCCCCTGAGGGAGCCATTTTAGGGACACAGAGTTGTAATGTGGTGGCGCTGCCAGCACACCACGAGCCCTCATGGTTGAAAGAAATACGTGATAGTGTGAATCATATCAGTAGGAGATTAGATAAGTCTGAGTCTCATGCAGAAAGCTGGAGAAAATCAGTTGAAGATGTGATTTTTCAGGGTTCTGCTGTCTCATCCGCAGGCGACCCCTCTGGGTCGCATAAGAGACCATTTGCAAACATTGTACATACTGATACCGACACGGACTCTGATTCTTGTGTCGACGATAGTGACTCCAGGGAGATAGATCATAAATTGGCAAAAAAACATACAATATATGCTTGTTGCTATAAAGGAGGTTTTGGAAGTTACGGAAGCCCCTCCTGTACCTCAGGAGAAGGCTTATTTCTATAAAAAAAAGAAAGGTAACTTTCCCTCCTTCCCATGAGCTAAATACTCTTTTTGAGGGAGTGTGGGTGAATCCTGAAAAGAAATTTCATATTCCCAAAAGGATTAAGATTGCTTATCCTTTCCTTTAGAGGACAGGAAAAAATGGGAGTCACCCCCGGTGTTAGACAGTGCACTGTCCAGGTTAACAAAAAAGGTGATTCTCCCTGCACCTGGGACGGCTTCACTAAAGGAGCCGGCAGACCAAAAAATGGAGACTACGTTAAAATCTATTTATGTGGCCAATGGTACGCTGCTCAGGCCCACCATTGCTTGCGCGTGGGTGGGTCGTGCTATTGAAAAATGGTCAGATAACTTGTCATCAGAAATTGACACGATTGATAGAGATGAGATACTCCTAACGTTAGGGAATATCAAAGACGCTGCCGCATACATGCTGGAAGCTATGAAGGATATTGGACTCTTGGGTTCAACAGCCGCTACCATGGCAGTATCGGCTCGGAGGGCGTTGTGGATTCGCCAGTGGAATGCTGATGCAGATTCCAAAAGAAATATGGAGGCTCTCCCATATAAAGGTGAGGCCTTATTTGGTAAAGGGCTGGATGCGTTAGTCTCGGTGGCTACCACAGGTAAGTCGACATTCTTGCCTTATGCTCCTGCACCGGCGAAAAAGACATCACTCTCACATGCAGTCCTTTCGGCCCAACAAATACAAAAAGGCCAAAGGTAGGGGATGGGGAAAAGGAAAGAAGTCCGCAGCATCTCTAGGATCCCAGGAGCAGAAGTCAACCCCTACTTCTGCCAAATCTGCAGCATGACGCTGGGGCTCCCTTGCGGGAGTCCGCTTGGGTGGGAGCACGTTTGCAGCTTTTCAGTCAAAGTTGGATTCAATCTGGCCTGGACCCATGGGTCTTACAAATAGTGTCACATGGGTACAAACTGGAGTTTTAAGGTGTCCCCCCATGCTGATTTTTCAAATCGACCTTACCAGCTTCTCTTCCAGAAAGAGAGGCAGTAACAACGGCAATTCAAAAATTATGTCAGGATCAGGTCATAGTCCTGGTACCCTTGTCACAACAAGGAGAAGGTTTTTATTCAAGCCTCTTCGTAGTTCCGAAGCCGGACGGCTCTGTCAGACCGATTTTAAACCTGAAAAATCTGAATCTCTACTTGAAAAGGTTCAAGTTCAAGATGGAATCCCTGAGGGCAGTGATTTCCAGTCTGGAGGAGAAGGACTTCATGGTGTCAGTAGACATAAAGGATGCTTACTTGCATGTTCCCATTTATCCTCCTCACCAAGCTTATCTGAGATTCGCGGTACAGGATTGCCATTACCAGTTCCAGACGTTGCCATTCGGTCTCTCCACGGCACAGAGGGTATTCACCAAGGTGATGGCAGAGATGATGGTCCTCCTTCGTCAAAAAGGAGTCAATATAATTCCTTATCTGGACGATCTCCTGATAAAAGCGAGATCCAGGGAACAGTTGGTGCAGAACATCGCACTCTCCCTGTCAATACTCCAACAACACGGTTGGATCATGAATTTTCCAAAGTCGCAGTTGGAACCAACGACAAGATTGTCCTTTTTAGGGATGATTCTGGACACAGAAGTACAGAGAGTATTTCTTCCAGTGGAAAAGGCTCTGGAAATCCAGAAAATGGTCAAACAAATATTGAAACCAACAAGCGTGTCGATCCATCAATGCATTCGGTTGTTGGGGGAAATGGTAGCGGCCTACGAAGCCATACAGTTTGGCCGATTTCATGCCAGAGTATTCCAGTGGGACCAGTTGGACAAGTGGTCCGGATCCCACCTACACATGCACCGGAAGATAATCCTGTCATCCAAAGCCAGGATTTCGATCCTGTGGTGGCTACACAGTTCTCACCTACTAGAGGGACGCAGGTTCGGGATTCAGAACTGGATCCTGGTAACCACGGATGCAAGTCTCCGAGGCTGGGGAGCTGTCACACAGGGGGAAAGCTTCCAAGGAAAATGGTCAAGTCAGGAAGCCTGCCTTCACATAAACGTTCTGGAATTGAGAGCCATTTACAACGGCCTTCTACTAGCGGTACATCTTCTTCAAGATCATCCCGTGCAGATTCAGTCGGACAATGTAACAGCAGTCGCGTACATAAACAGGCAAGGCGGAACGAAAAGCAGAGCAGCAATGGCAGAGGTGACAAGGATTCTCCTCTGGGCAGAAAGGCATGTAAGAGCTCTGTCAGCAATTTTCATTCCGGGAGTGGACAACTGGAAAGCAGACTTCCTCAGCAGACACGATCTCCATCCAGGAGAGTGGGGCCTCCACCAAGAAGTCTTCGCAGAGGTGACAAGTCTTTGGGGAGTTCCTCAAGTAGACATGATGGCATCTCATCTAAACAAGAAGCTTCAGAAATATTGTTCCAGGTCAAGAGACCCTCAAGCAATAGCAGTGGATGCACTGGTGACCCAGTGGGTGTTTCGGTCGGTATATGTTTTCCCTCCACTTCCGCTGATTCCAAAAGTTCTCAAAATAATAATAAGAAGAACAAGAATTCGAGCAATCTTCATTGCCCTAGACTGGCCAATGAGGGCTTGGTATCCAGATCTTCAGGAGTTGCTCATAGAAGATCCTCGGCCTCTTCCTCCTCGCGAGGACCTGCTGCAGCAGGGGCCGTGCGTGTATCAAGACTTACCACGGCTATATTTGACGGCATGGCTGTTGAGCGCCGGATCCTAGCCCAAAAGGTTATTCCCAAGAAAGTCATCCCCACTCTTATTCAGGCCAGGAAAGGAGTAATGTTTAAACATTACCACTGTATTTGGAGAAAATATGTGTCTTGGTGTGAATCCAAGAAGGCTCCTACGGAAGAGTTTGAGTTGGGACGTTTTCTCCATTTTCTGCAGGCTGGTGTGGATGCGGGCCTTAAATTGCGGTCAATCAAGGTCCAGATTTCAGCCTTATCAGTTTTCTTTCAATCCAGCCTCTATTTGTGCCTCCAGTGGCACCATGGGACCTTTAATGTGGTCTTGCAGTTCCTTCAATCGGATTGGTTTGAACCTCTGCAGGAGATAGAATTGAAGTTTCTCACTTGGAAAGTGGTGATGCTTTTGGCCTTGGCATCCGCAAGGTGGGTGTCTGAGTTGGGGGCCTTGTCTCACAAGAGCCCTTACCTGATCTTTCATGAAGATAGGGTAGAGTTGAGAACTCGTCAACATTTTCTTCCAAAGGTGGTTTCATCTTTCCACATAAACCAACCTATTGTGGTGCCAGTGGCTACTGACACTTTCACTGAGTCAAAGTCTCTAGATGTGGTTAGAGCTTTGAAGATTTATGTCGCAAGAACAGCTCGGATACGGAAAACAGAGGCTCTGTTTGTCCTATATGCTCCCAATAAGATTGGGTGTCCTGCTTCTAAGCAGACTATTGCGCGCTGGATCAGAGGGACGATTCAGCTCACTCATTACACGGCAGGATTGCCGATACCGAAGTCGGTGAAGGCCCATTCTACTAGGAAGGTGGGCTCATCCTGGGCGGCTGCCCGAGGCGTCTCGGCTTTACAACTTTGCCAAGCGGCTACTTGATCACATTTGCTAAATTTTATAAGTTTGACACTTTGGCCGATGAGGACCTCCAGTTTGGTCAATCGGTGCTGCAGGGTCATCCGCACTCTCCCGCCTGTACTGGAGCTTTGGTATAACCCCATGGTACTGAAGTGGACCCCAGCATCCTCTAGGACGTATGAGAAAATAGGATTTTAATACCTACCGGTAAATCCTTTTCTCCTAGTCCGTAGAAGATGCTGGGCACCCGACCCAGTGCGTACTTTACCTGCAGTTTGTTCATTTTAGTTGCACAAGTTGTGTTACGTTTGTTTTTTCAGCATGTTGCTGCAAATGGTTCATGCCTGTTGGCTTGGTTATGTTGAATGCCATGTTGTGCGGCATGGTTGAGGTGTGAGCTGGTATGAATCTCACCATTAGTATAAAAGTAAATCCTTTCCTCGAAATGTCCGTCTCCCTGGGCACAGTTCCTATAACTGTGGTCTAGAGGAGGGACATAAAGGGAGGAGCCAGTTCACACCCTTGAAAAGTCTTAAAGTGCCCATGGCTCCTGCAGAACCGTCTATACCCCATGGTACTGAAGTGGACCCCAGCATCCTCTACGGACTAGGAGAAAAGGATTTACCGGTAGGTATTAAAATCCTATTTTTTTGACTGTTTTTCCATTAATACACTTATACATTATACATTGCATTGCCAATTACTTTACTGCGTTGAAAGTTGTCTCTTTCCACAGCTAGGCTATAGTATTGTGTTGTGTAGCATAGTCTGTACTATTTGTATTGTAATACATAGTCTGTATTGTTTGTATTATATTGTATTGTTTTTATAAAGGTACAGGAAGTTAGAGTTTTTAGACAAAATGGGGGAGTCCATGGTTGGGAATCTCGCTAGGTGCATGTCGTGCATGATGTATGTGCACCTGAAGCAACCGGCCCAGTGTGAATACATCTGCGCAAAGTGTATGCGATCGGTTGCCCTGGAAGCCCAGGTAACTGATCTAGAGCAAACCGTTAAGCGACTGAGGAATATTCACAATCTCGAACTGAGCTTAGAACGGTGGAGGAGTTGCAGGGGGGGCCACCGGTAGTCAAGGACGAGGACAATCAGGTAGCAAGCTGGGTCACGGTTAGAAGGAAGAAGATGAGGGGGAGACAGGACATCTCCGACCTGCCAAACCCCAATAAATTCGCCCGACTGGATGAAGATTCTGGGGATAGCAGTGAGGAAATGACGGCACTGGAGGATACCATTACATCTAGCAACCAGAGGAGCAGTCCCTCCAAGACAAAGGTTAAAAAAAAGAAAGTGAGGTACCTAGTCAAATTGTGGTGGTAGGGGATTCTATTATCAGGAAGACGGATAGGGCAATCTGCTAAAGGGACCGTGATCGCCGTACAGACTGTTGTCTCCCGAGTGCTCGGGTACGGCACATTGCAGACCGGATAGAAAGATTGTTGGGAGGGGCCGGGAACGACCCGGCAGTCTTGGTGCACGTTGGCACCAACGACAGTTAGTGGTAGGTGGGATGTCCTTAAGAAAGATTATAGGGACCTAGGACAAAAATTAAAGGCAAGGACATCTAAGGTAATATTCTCTGAAATTTTACCTGTGCCACGTGCTAGTCCAGGAAGGCAGAGGGAGATTAGGGAGGTAAAAGTGTGGCTTAGAGACTGGTGTAGGAAGGAGGGGTTTGTGTTCTTAGAACACTGGGCGGTCTTCTCAGTCAGGCGCCATCTTTTTGGTCGCAATGGATTGCACCTGAATGAGGAGGGGGCAGCGGTTCTGGGGCGAATGATGGTTAGAAGGTTGGAGGAGATTTTAAACTAGGTGCCTGGGGGAAGGGATTAGAAAGAATTTAGTGGGACAACTAGAGAGCGAAGAATAGTGGGATGGAGAAAGTATAATGGGGGTGGAGAGGGGGGAATGAGAAAAATAGTCAGCAATGGTAATTTAAGGGAAACCCAGGTTCCTAAGGAAATGTTATGTACAACAAAACTTGCGGATCAGGGACTTAATAAACTTAAGTGTATGATTGCAAATGCGAGAAGCCTAACAAGTAAAATGGGGGAATTAGAGGCAATTGCACTTATTGACCATTATGACATATAGGCATTACTGAGACATGGTGGTATGATTCTCACGACTGGGCGGCAAACATTGAGGGATACACTCTTCAGGAGAGATAGGACTAATAAAAAGGGAGGGGGTGTTTGTCTCTATGTTAAACCATTCTTAAAACCATATTTAAAGGAGGTCATTTACGAGGGGACTGGAGATAACGTAGAGTCATTATGGGTTGAGATTTCGAGTGGGGGTAAAGATACAAAAAAACTTTTAATAGGGACATGCTATAAACCGGCAGATATTAGTGTGGCTGACGAATTACAATTCTTGCAGCAAATCAAAAAAGCTGCAGGTATGGGGGATGTCCTTATTGTTGGGGACTTTAATTACCCGGACATAAACTGGAACACCGAAACAGTAAATACAGCTAGGGGTTACAGGTTCTTAAACATGCTAAAAGTTCATTACTTTTCCTAGGAAATTGAAGAACCAACTAGGCAAGGGGCTATACTGGGCCTAGTACTTACTAATAATGAGGAAATAATAACAAATGCTAAAGTAAGGAGACCCTAGGAAATAGCGATCACAATATGATTACATTCGATATCTGCTTTCAAAAACAATATAAGGGTTTAACTAAGACTTTTAACTTTAGGAAAGCTAATTTCACATTGCTGAAACAAGCAATGAAGGATATCAATTGGGAAATTGTATTACACGGTAAGAATACTGCTGAAATGTGGGACGTTTTTACAACTGCGCTCAATAAGTACACTAATTTATATATTCCCAAAGTCAACAAAAACAGAAGTAGGAAATTCAAACCGATTTGGCTTAATAAGGTGGTCAAGGAACAAATGGATAAAAAGAGGCGTGCTTTCAAAGCATTTAGGTCTGACGGAACGGTGGAATCATTCCAGTTCTACAAGGAATGTAACAAAAAAAAGCAATCAGAGCAGCTAAAGTAGAAAACGAAAAACAAATCGCAAAGGAGAGTAAAACAAACCCCAAAAAGTTCTCTAAGTATATAAACGGTAAAAGGTTGAAAAGGGAGAATATTGGACCTTTAAAGGGCAAGTTGGATGTCTTGATTAATGATGATAGGGAGAAAGCGTATTTATTTAATAAATTCTTTCATCAGTATTATCGATAGAGTACAGGTCGACGAGAGTAGAGCATAACATAAACTATAATAACGACCCATTGCTTGGTACTTGGTTAAACGAGGGAGTAGTCCGGGAGAGATTAAGTAAAATTAAGATAAATACATCTCCTGCGCCGGATGGACTCCACCCCAGGGTTCTTATGGAACTCAATGTAGAGATATCGAAACCTCTATATTTGATCTTCAGCGAGTCAATTAGATCAGGAATGATAACAAAGGACTGGCATATAGCAGAGGTAGTCCCAATATTTAAAAAGGGTATTAAAACGCTCCCCGGGAACTATAGACCGGTAAGCTTGACATCTATAGTGGGGAAAATACTAGAAGGTATATTAAGGGATAGCATACTAGAGTACTTGGATACCTCCAAGGTTATTACTAGGAATCAGCATGGATTTGTGAAGGACAGGTCATGTCAAACTAACTTAATAAGCTTCTATGAGAAAGTGAGCGATAATATTGATCAGGGTCAAGCAGTGGATGTGATCTTTTTGGACTTCGCTAAGGCCTTTGAAAAGTTCCACACAGGAGACTAATTCTCAAACTAAGAGAGCTTGGGGTAGGAAACACTATTTGTACTTGGGTGAGTAATTGGCTGTTTAATAAGGAACAGCGAGTGGGGATTATTGGGATGTCCTCTGAATGGACTTCAGTACTCAGTGGAATACCGCAGGGCTCAGTACTTGGCCATTGCTGTTTAACATATTAATTAATGACCTAGAAGAGGGACTGGAAAGCACAGTGTCAATTTTCACAGATGATACTAAACTATGTAGAATCATTAATTCAGACAAGGATGATGAGTCTCTACAGAATGACTTATCTAGACTAGCGGTCTGGGTGGATAAATGGAGAATGAGGTTCAATATAGACAAATGTTAATTTATGCACTTTGGGACTAAGAACAATCAGGCAGCCTATAAACTAAATGGGGAAAATGTAGGGATGACGGTAGTTGAAAAAGATTTGGGTGTGCTCATCGATAATAAACTTGGTAGCAGTACGCAATGTCAAAATGCAGCAGCAAAGGCTAATAAGGTGTTAGCAAGCAAAAAAACGGGTATGGAGACAAGGGATGAGAGTGTAATTCTGCCTCTGTATAAATCATTGGTGCGGTCACACCTGGAATACTGTGTACAGTTTTAGGCACCATACTATAAAAAAGATATCTTGGAACTCGAAAGGGTTCAGAGGCAAGCCACTAAACTGGTTAAGGGGTTAGAGGCATTGGATTATGAGGAAAGACTTAAAAGGCTTGATATGTTCACACTGGAAAAGAGGTGACTGAAAGGGGACATTATTAATGTTTATAAATACATTAAGGCACAATACAAGGATTTATCCAATGATTTGTTTACCAAAAAAACACTACATAGGACACGAGGACACCCCCTGAGGTTAGAGGAGAAAATATTCCATACCCAACAGAGAAAAGGGTTCTTCACAGTAAGAGCAGTAAGGATTTGGAATTCTCTGCCAGAGAAGGTAGTAATGGTGGACTCAATCAATAAGTTTAAAAATGGATTAGATAAATTCCTAGATGAAAAAAATATTCAAGGATACAGCATTTAATTAATATTAAAAAAAAAATGTAACATAGGTTGAACTCGATGGACATTTGTCTTTTTTTTTTCAACCTCAACAACTATGTAACTATGCAACTGGGAAGCAGACTTCCTCAGTTGCCAGGATGTACACACGGGCGAGTGGGCTCTCCAGCCAGAAGTGTTCCAACTATTAGTGGACAGGTGGGGCTGGTCAGACGTAGATCTGATGGCATCACGTCACAACCACAAGGTCCCAGTATACGGATCCAGGTCACAGGATCCACAAGCAGCATTTGTGGATTCTCTAGCAGTACAATGGACCTTTTATCTACCATACATATTTCTCCCAATACCCCTTCTGCCAAAGGTAATAAGGAAATTCAAACAAGAAGGAGGAAACCTCATTCTGATAGCCCCATTGTGTCCCAGTGGCACTGGTTCTCCGACCTACAGAGCCTTTCAGTAGGGCAACCCCTTCAACTTCCTTAGCGACAGGACCTTCTATTTCAAGGGCCATGTCTACATCCGGACCTGCACTGTCTGTCTTTGACGGTGTGGCTCTTGAATCATCCATTTTAAGAGCAAAAGGATTTTCAACCTCTGTAATTTAAACGATGCTAAAGGCACACAGGCCTGCTTCAGCACATATATATTATAGAATATGGCATACCTATTTCACATGGTGCGCTTCTAAGCACTACGATACAACTATATTTAAACTATGCTTAAGGTACACAAGCCTGCTTCAGCACATATACTATAGAATATGGCATACCTATTTCACATGGTGCATTTTAAGCACTACAATACAATTAGATTTATATTAATATGGTTGATGGCTAAGACAATAATTTTGCTGGCTATTTCTTCTGCCAGGAGGGTATCAGACTTAGTAGCTCTCTCCTGTCATCCACCTTTCCTGATTTTTCACTATGACAGGGCTGTTCTATAGACTAGGCCTGGGTACCTTCCTGAAGTGGTCTCTAGGTTTCACCTTAATCAGGAAATTCTAATCCCAGCATTTGTCTCACCAGATCTTTCAGCAAAAGAACGGTCTTTGGATGCAGTATGTGCCCTACGTATCTAGAGACTGAACCAGTTCTATCAGAAGATCCGACTATTCATACTTTGTGGATTTCACAAGCGTGGCTGGCCACCTAACAAACAGACGCTGGCCAGATGGATTAGAATGGCTATTGCACAAGCATACAATCAAGCTGATTTGCCTGTCCCAAAGTAAATTTCTGCCCATTCTACGAGATCTGTAGGTCCATCATGGGCGGCATGCCGTGGGGCATCTCCTGAGCAATAATGTAAGGCCGCTACTTGTTCTTCAATTCACACGTTTCTAAAATTCTACTCATTTGATACCTTTGCATCCGAGGATGCTTCCTTTGGACGCAGTATTCTGTTATCCTCCCAGGCGCGGCCCCTCCCTTAAAAATACTGCTTTAGGACATCCCCGGGGAGCCCTATGAATACCGAAGAAGAAAACGAGAGTTATGGTAGACTCACCTTTTGTTAACTTTTCCTTCAAGGTTCATAGTGTCCACAGGGCGCCCACCCTGATGCACCTGGCCTCCCTGGGTTTTTGTGGCATTAATCACTGGTTCCTTTCTCCTGTCTGCGAGAATGTGTTCTTACGTGTACAATATCTTCTCTCCTATCCACTTCCTGCTTTAGGCTTGTTAAGAAAACTGAGCATGGAGGTGGGGTTATAGGGGAGATGCGAGCATTCTTGGAAACTGGAAAGCTTAACTGTTTGGTGCCTGGACTCTCATCCACCACCTACAACCCCCGATTTTCTCCATGTGGACCCTATGAACCTTGAAGAAAGAGAGTCAACAAAGGTAAGTCTACCATAGCTCTCGTTTTCCGTGGCTCCCGCTAGAGAGCCAGTCTGGCAGCCCACTCCTGCTCTGGTCATTTGAATCGTGTAGCAGTGCATAGCAATGTCTCAAAATCATAAGTACGGAAGTGTAATACCCCACGCTCCTGCCCACCCTTTTGTATTTGTCAACTCGGCATGTAATAATTCAATTTGAGTCTGTAGACCCTGAATCCAAGCTTGCTGTACCTGCACCTGTGCTTGCTGGCTGACAGCTAGATCAGACAGGGCTTTCAACATTTCCTCCATATTATCCTACTCTTTTAGTCTTTGCATAAACTTTGGAAGCTTAATTAGGTGTGCCAGTGTTAACACAAAATCAATGTAACACCAACTGTGTATACTGTCTCTCACTGACACTCCCCTACCAACAAACACACTCCAGGTCTCTATTTGCTATGTAATAGCATCCAGAAATGTGATGTCCATGTTTGGGTGCCAAATGTGAAAAGGATCACATACACTGGATAAAATACAAGCCGCTTCCTTTACTTTCCTCACTCAGAAGTACAGCATCAGGTACATTTTTAGCAGTAAAGGCTTCACAGCATGGCAGTTCACAAATCAGAGGCAAGTTGTTCACAGGTTACAGACACATTGGTAGTACATCCCAAATGGCTTCCTTGCATAAACCCCACACCCCCAGTACTATTGGGCCTGCCTGTCCAGCATTTGAAGCAGTGTGTCCCTGCACTGAGCACATTTAAAGGCAGATTACAGGCTTCTGGCTGACAACTGATTAAGGCAAACCCTGGACTACACCCTTTAGTCATGCTGCTGCTCTGAAGCTGAGAAATCCTGCTGTTCCACATCAACTTCATGTGGAACTATGCTGTACCTGCACCAGTACATATATCTATATTGCAGCCACACTCATTGTATATTGGTGGCACTTGTTACTCTTTGCGCTCCCCACTTCTTTAGCTTTTGTGTGTGGGGACATCCTTGTATTGCATTTACAATGTCTTCCAAGAACAAAGCTCCCAAGGAGGTGGGTGCTCCTGTGCTGCGCAGGTGTAGATCCTTTGTTAAAATTCTTTATCCCTTGGATTCGGACAATGGCCTTTGTGTCTATTTCACAGCTACACTGCAGGAGGCACCTTCAGCCATGACGTCCAGTCAGGAACCAGCTTGGGTTTCAACATTGACACAGGGAATGTTTCAGTTAACCAACTTGCAATTCCCAGGTTAGCTCCTCCTGCTACATATGCCAACTTATACTTGGGATGGTGGGAGAAGGAGATGGTATTCAGTGAAATTAATGAACCTTTTACCAGCAGAATAATCACCTGGATGCGTTACATCGACGATATTTTCGTCATATGGGAAGGTGATGAGAAACCATTATTTATGAGTAATATCAGAAACGTGGAAACCGATTTAATGAGATTCAAACAGGTAACATCGGTAGCGAGACACTTTCAACGAGTACACTCGAAATCCTCACATGTACTTAAGTTTTTCTGCCTTGAAAGGTTGCGGATGGGCATCAGGGGAGGTGACTCTACCAGAGAACTACAGAAATTGGAGAGTAAATGGATTTTCAAATTGGTTACAATGACACCTAAAGGCCTAAACGAAAACATTAACTATGGGGCCTTTCTTCCTACATAACGTATGATTTCAGAAACTTTGATACCTCTTTTCTCTTTCGGAATGAATACACCATCTATTTCTTCATATGGGTACTCTTTTCTACTCCTAGCACACAACTTTTCTCTTATTGTATACATAGATATTTATTTTTAAAAAAAATCCCCTGCCGTCTCTATAATAGAGGTAAATGAGACAGTGATACTGACCTCTATGTTAACACTGGAAGTTCCTTACCATATAGCTTTATTAAATTGTCAATATGTACAGTTATAACCAGTACCATAACCCTCCTATTGATTTCAATTTATATGATACAAGAGTATATATTTTCATCACTGCAATTAGTATATACTCTCTCTGAGACCGTTTACAATTATGTACAATTTTTCATAATTCTATTTAATATTATGATTATTACTATTACTAATTTAGGATCGGTTATAATTATGGTTAATTTTAATCATACTAGCAGGATTTTTATTATTTTTATTATTATTATTCTCAAAAAGATTTTTTCTGGTTTATTATTAAGAGTCACTGGCACCACTGTTTTATTTATTTAATATCATGCACTTTTATATAATTTTATACTGTTCACTAAGTTTAAACAATTTATAATATAATTAAATGTATACACATGCACATGTATATAATAACACATAATACATAATTAGTATTTAACACTTCATAAGTTATTTTTATTTTTATGTGTCTATCCTCATTTTTGTTTAATATTTAATACAAACACACTATATATATCATCTCATATGCACCAGTTTATACTAATCACGATAGAAATGACTTTTTCTTATTATCATTCACATATAAAAAAATTTTTATCTTTATTATTTTTAATAATATTGTTGTTATTATTATAATATTATTACTATTATTTATATTTATTTTTATTTTTATATTTTTTTATATATTTTTTATTTTTTAATTTAATTCATCATTAACTTTTTAAACACTAATTGCATCACACAATGATTAGTTAATAAACTCTATAATTAGAAATAATTTCCTTTAGCAACTTACAGGCATATACTCTGCTGCCAATTTTGAATGAGATTGTTTTCTGCATATGGAATACACCATTAAAAATATTCCCATTCACTTAATAATTAATCACTCTTAGCCATCTTATCGATCTAGGATATATAGGAACAACCTTACATATAACAGGATGTATTTACATGTTATAGATCCCGTCTTATACCAACACGTTTGATACATTGGTAGGACACATAAGAAAAATGTTTATATTGGGAGATATTCTTATTTTTTCTTATATATATATATATATAGAAGCTGATCTCCTTTTTTTAATATTATATATAATTATTTTTTGATATGACGGTATCTTAGTTGGGCTGTTATATAATAGGGACATAAAGGAAAGAAAAAAAGTTTCCCTACAGATCAATCTATATACCCTGTATGTCTGCACTAAATGGTATAATATGGCTAATGATGAATGAGTGATAAGAAAGGGATGCTTTGGTAGTAACCATATGCCGTATGGACAGGACAATTAAGGTGTCAAAGAGAGTATATATACTACAGCTGTTTAAATGTGGAGGGAGAAGGTCTTTCTGGCAGGGATATGTACCTCTTATAGGAAGTTAATTCCATAAGGGGATTTAATTACCAATAGTAGTAAATCAGGTGTCAATTGAAAGATATAATCCAATGATAAATATCTAGGTATGATAGGAGGTTTTAGTAACGATACATCATATCTTGTTAAATTATCTAAATGTCATGTTCTGCTTATGAGGGTTTTTTCAAAATGAGTAATGTAGCATTAGGACGTTGTATAATCAGCATGCTAATATTATTAATCACGTTAATTAATTTATTGAACCCAGCACAGCAATTGCCTTAAATAGCATCCATCCCCCATTAACGTCACTGATGTGATCAAGCAACATGTGAAACGTACGTCATCGGCAATTAACACTAACAGCAGGTCGTGGACGCTGATCAAAACGGAAGTACGGGAAATTATACCCGATCCGGCGATCACGTCCTGCAGCAGTTCCAGCACGAAGATTACCAGCGGGGCACGAGCGTGTGGAGCAAACAGAGGAGCGGTTATTACATCTGATCCGGCTCCCGCTAGCGCTTATCCGCTATGCACGGAGATTTGAGATGACACAGTGACACAACAGACCCTGAATAAGGAAACAGGTATTTAGAGCCGCTCTCTCATCCGCTGCTGGGCTTTACGGGCCCCCCCTGCAATGTGATTCACAACAGGGGAGGAAGTTTGCAAAGCGTGGACAGTAGAAGCGGCTCGCACTGCTCTGTCCTTTCTGTCTCCAGGTGGATGGCTTTCCCCGACTCTCATTGTTTCCATTCACTGCCAAGGTATTAACCACGGCACATGGAACAACAGCAGAGAGGGAAACCGTCGGTATACACCTGGGACTCTACATCTTCTAGCTTTAATATCTGTCTATTAAGAAATGTCTTGTCTACAAAGAACTGGTAGTAACAATTATACCAGCTATAGTTAACACTATTGCTTCTAAATATTCAATGTGTCTTTCAGATAATTACAAGATTTTTACGGTCTGTGAAATTGGTCACTGTAATTACTCTATCAATCAGAGATGGAATATTATGCTGTTTGTTTTTTTCGTTTAACTTTAAACTTAAGGAATACATAAGAAACACTATGGAGAGAATCAATGACTGTATCAATTGACCAGTGATATATGAGATACAATATATATTATTTGTTCTCATTTTTTTCTTTTTGGCTGCAATTGCGGTTACAAAATGCAATAAATCTACATATGTACGACCACTACAGTCTGGGCAAATAGACTGATAGATAGTATGTACACATGTTACATATCATTATTTTGAACATACAGTTTTCTTAACAATTAGTTGAGGGTATCCCCCATGACTTCCAGGGGATGATACTGTGGCAAACTTTCTCTTCATTATTGTAACTCCACGACGTAATTAGATCTATTACGCAAACAGCGATATATAATAATTTCTCCTGAAAAAAGCTTTTTTGTCAGGCTCATATCTAGGATTCAAGATTGAATAAATCATGCTAATAGGCATAATTGATAGCCTTTAGCATATGTGCATAATAATAATTTTTTTAAAAATATATCACTTGGCTTGACAATATCAGTGAAATTAATTGCCCATATTAATTCTGGAATCTTACCGGTATTTGGATTTTGAAAATTATAGGCAATTATTATTTGTAGTTCTACTCTCAGGCTATTACATACATTTACATGCCTGGACAGGGAGATTTATTTTAACAAATGAAATAAAAGTTATATTTTAAAATTAACTAATATTACATAAAAGAGTGCGCCACACACTAAGCTTCTTTGTTTAATGAAGTACCCACTAGTGGTCTACATTAATCACCTTTAGAAATACACTGCAATTTCAGCTTAGTGGCGCACCTCCAACCTATTGTTATTTTTGGGCCTTTTTTCCTTTGGGTCAAGTAATGTTTTTATTGGTTGGTTTTTTCAGCAATTTACCATTTATTGTTAATAAATGCCTGTGCATTATCCCTTTGGACCTTGGTGTCTCTCTCTAGAGAATAGCTCCTCCTGCTAGTCTAGCTGCAGATGCGCTCCCATACGAACATTCTTCCTGCAGAATACACAGCTGTAGAGCCATCATGGATGCAGTCATTTACACAGTGCCATCATTTTTCCAGCCGATGCTAGACTGAGATAGGGCATCCAAGTGCAGGCCTTACAGATGGTGGTGATTTGGATTCTGAGTTTTCCTTGAAACAAGAGGCTAGTGTCAGTCACCTCAAACATGGAGACTTCCTTGGTGCCTGAGGATTCTATGTCACAGGTAGATATAGAGGCACTGATCAGGGCAGTTAGATCCATACTTCTGATTGAGGATTCCGAACTGACTCTTAAGTCTAAAGCACCAGTATTAAAGCATCAGAAAAGGGTGACCACTGAGTTCCCTACTTCCGCACAGTTTGAGGACCTCCTTGTGAAGCCATCAGCTCACCTTAATAGGTGCTATTAAGTGCATTGTTTCATATTATCAGCTACCAGCTGCGGATCAGACCAAGTGGGAGTCCTCTTCTCCAGTTGATGCTCACATTACCCAACTTGTTCGGTCTTCTGTCCTCCCTATTCCGAACATGAATTCCCTTAAGGATCCCATGGATAGCAAGCTAGAGAACTTCCTTAGGACAGTCTGTAGTAATGTGGGTGCTATTGCACACCCAGCCCTTGCATCTGCTTTGGTGGTTAAGACCGGTGGACAGATGCACTAGAGGACAGTCTCTGCTCTGGTACATGCAGGAAGGAGTTATTGTCTCTAGTGGGGCACATTAAGGAAGCGGGCTTCTACTTTATGAGCCTTGAATAACAGGATTAACACGTAAGCTGTGTGAGCATCTGTTATGAACCTATACGTTTCTGCTCTCCTAAGATTTAAAGATACCTTTATGAGTATTCTGCTTATTCACTTAAAGGCTAAAGCAAGAATAAAGTGAGCACTATTTTGGCTTATCACAGTGGTGCTCCATATCGTAGAGGACCTTTGCACCCTATTCTTAGGATAGAGCTCGATAACATCAACTTTCCCTGACTTTCCTATATAATTAGAAATTTAGAGTTGTTATTCACACCTCCTTTATTGTCTTCATTTTTCATGCCCTCATATCAGTGAAACAAATTGAATGAAGAAATTCCAAAGGAGAGTCTAAAGTATCAACATAGTGATGGCGATTGGTTGAAAACCCCAACATCTGGAACAAGTTTGATGCAAGGACCGTTCTACTGTGTATATTGTTTGTTTTCGCAAGGTTGTGGTAACTTTGTGTTTGATTGTGTCTGATAAAGGTGAACCCAGGAAAGGGCACCCTTTGCTTAACCAAGTTCAAGCACGCATTCAGTCAGTCAGCATCAGGTTCATACACGGCTGCAGCCAGTGACCAGTCAACAAAATAACCTTTGTAATAACTAGCCACACGTATATTCAGTGAGGAATAATAGTGCAGAGCTGCTTTATTTCCTGAAAACATTACATTATAAAGAGGTACATATTTGCATACTGTGGCGTAGCTTCCTTACACAAAACATAATCCTATTGGTTAATGATCTCTTTCATTCTATTGGTTAACATACTTTTCTTATCCTATTGGTTAGTAAACTATCTTCTTAGCAACGCTATAATTCCAGTTTGCGGTTTTACGTGGGCAACAGTGGACTTTTGTTAAACTCATAATCTACATATGTCTGGGTCTGCTTCTGTTCCTGTTATACCGCAAACTGATAAATGCCTTTGCAGCCTTCACATTTAGCTGCTGATAATATATTTGTGCAAGGAGTTTATCTTAGATAAAGGTCACAGCTTCACAATATGGGTTCAAACAGAGTACAGGTCTACACTCTTTCCTGTGTCAGTTCTAAGCTGAAAAACAATTTGAAACAGTTTGTAAGATGTCCATTATAAAATGGAGTCCTATGAACAAATATGGCTTCCATCTTTATCAACTTCCCCTCTTTGATTCTAATTTTATTTTACCCTTCCTTTACCTGGTCATTGATTCTATAGGGACACCTACTTTCACGACTGGTGTACCATAAGGGCACTCCAGGCATGGGCTAGTCCATTCAACATCCCTATGCTCGGGTAGAACCAATGTTCCCTATCCTCTTATTCCTAACCACAAGAGAAAGTTCACAAAAGAGAAGCGGTTTCTCAAGATGAGATTATTATAATGTTCATAGTCCTTGAAAATGTTTATAACTTCATATTGTGACAGCAATGTTCCTTTAGATCACATCATCATAGCAATAGGGACAGCTGGAAGCTTCTGTGTATCTGGTATGGCAGGTTTCACAGTAGAAGAATGTGGAATTGTATATTATAGCTCCTCCAATAAGTTTCATATAAATTGGTTGCGGTTTAGCAGTTTCAGCAATGCCTTAGGTAGAAAAACATTTTAGTGTCAGTATCCACATAATAAGCCTTACCATAAAATATGCAATTAACAGCAAAACAAGTCCCTTAGCAACAAATAGATAATATTCTTGAAAAGCAATTGGTTGTATAGTGTTTATAAAACCAAGAAAAGAAAGAATCTGGAAATACACTGGTATAATTATGATTAGTAGCGAACTGATTTTTCAGCTGTATTACTTCATTCATCTTTTCAGCAATAATATCTTCTGGGTTAGTATCATTAGTTAAATAAGTGCAACATTTAACTACATATACAGTTTGTAACGTGACACAATAGCCTGCAGATACAGTAAACAATTGGTGACAACTGTTTATATTGGTCCTGTTTTACATTCAATGACTAGCATCTTCTATGCCTATTTGTCATTACCTGGGTAATTGTTGACATCCTATGTGTATTCCCTTTTGTTCTGTTATTTTTGGAATAGTTACTGATTATTGCACTATTACTTGACTCCTCATATAAGTAAGGTTCAATCATTACTGTTTATATAAGAATAACCATGCTAACAAGAAGAACTAAGTAACACATTATACATCCCCCAGACCCTTATATGGCCTGGGGCCTATTAAATTGTATTTGTATATTTTGATTATGTATCGTGATTGGATAATACTTCCTTTGTCACTTTCTTGCAATGAGATGCGTCTATTTACGAGTCTCTTTCACTCAACGTGACTGAAGTGGCGGTAGTCAACAGAACTTAAAACGGTCCTTTGAATTTGGGTTCAAGAGACTTTTTTAAGTTCTGTTGACTACCGCCACTTCAGTCACGTTGAGTGAAAGAGACTCGTAAATAGACGCATCTCATTGCAAGAAAGTGACAAAGGAAGTATTATCCAATCACGATACATAATCAAAATATACAAATACAATTTAATAGGCCCCAGGCCATATAAGGGTCTGGGGGATGTATAATGTGTTACTTAGTTCTTCTTGTTAGCATGGTTATTCTTATATAAACAGTAATGATTGAACCTTACTTATATGAGGAGTCAAGTAATAGTGCAATAATCAGTAACTATGCCAAAAATAACAGAACAAAAGGGAATACACATAGGATGTCAACAATTACCCAGGTAATGACAAATAGGCATAGAAGATGCTAGTCATTGAATGTAAAACAGGACCAATATAAACAGTTGTCACCAATTGTTTACTGTATCTGCAGGCTATTGTGTCACGTTACAAACTGTATATGTAGTTAAATGTTGCACTTATTTAACTAATGATACTAACCCAGAAGATATTATTGCTGAAAAGATGAATGAAGTAATACAGTTGAAAAATCAGTTCGCTACTAATCATAATTATACCAGTGTATTTTCAGATTCTTTCTTTTCTTGGTTTTATAAACACTATACAACCAATTGCTTTTCAAGAATATTATCTATTTGTTGCTAAGGGACTTGTTTTGCTGTTAATTGCATATTTTATGGTAAGGCTTATTATGTGGATACTGACACTAAAATGTTTTTCTACCTAAGGCATTGCTGAAACTGCTAAACCGCAACCAATTTATATGAAACTTATTGGAGGAGCTATAATATACAATTCCACATTCTTCTACTGTGAAACCTGCCATACCAGATACACAGAAGCTTCCAGCTGTCCCTATTGCTATGATGATGTGATCTAAAGGAACATTGCTGTCACAATATGAAGTTATAAACATTTTCAAGGACTATGAACATTATAATAATCTCATCTTGAGAAACCGCTTCTCTTTTGTGAACTTTCTCTTGTGGTTAGGAATAAGAGAATAGGGAACATTGGTTCTACCCGAGCATAGGGATGTTGAATGGACTAGCCCATGCCTGGAGTGCCCTTATGGTACACCAGTCGTGAAAGTAGGTGTCCCTATAGAATCAATGACCAGGTAAAGGAAGGGTAAAATAAAATTAGAATCAAAGAGGGGAAGTTGATAAAGATGGAAGCCATATTTGTTCATAGGACTCCATTTTATAACTGACATCTTACAAACTGTTTCAAATTGTTTTTCAGCTTAGAACTGACACAGGAAAGAGTGTAGACCTGTACTCTGTTTGAACCCATATTGTGAAGCTGTGACCTTTATCTAAGATAAACTCCTTGCACAAATATATTATCAGCAGCTAAATGTGAAGGCTGCAAAGGCATTTATCAGTTTGCGGTATAACAGGAACGGAAGCAGACCCAGACATATGTAGATTATGAGTTTAACAAAAGTCCACTGTTGCCCACGTAAAACCGCAAACTGGAATTATAGCGTTGCTAAGAAGATAGTTTACTAACCAATAGGATAAGAAAAGTATGTTAACCAATAGAATGAAAGAGATCATTAACCAATAGGATTATGTTTTGTGTAAGGAAGCTACGCCACAGTATGCAAATATGTACCTCTTTATAATGTAATGTTTTCAGGAAATAAAGCAGCTCTGCACTATTATTCCTCACTGAATACACGTGTGGCTAGTTATTACAAAGGTTATTTTGTTGACTGGTCACTGGCTGCAGCCGTGTATGAACCTGATGCTGACTGACTGAATGCGTGCTTGAACTTGGTTAAGCAAAGGGTGCCCTTTCCTGGGTTCACCTTTATCATGTCTATGCTGCCTTTCTGACTAGTGCCCAGGTTTTGGTACACACACACACACATATATATATATATATATATATATATATATATATATATATATATATATATATATATATATATATATATATATATATATATATATATATATATATATATATATATATATATATAAGTGATGAGCGGGTTCGGTTCCTCGGAAAGCGAATCCCCCCCGAACTTCACCCATTTTACACGGGTCCGAGGCATACTCGGATTCTCCCGTATGGCTCGGTTAACCCGAGCGCGCCCGAACGTCATCATCCCGCTGTCGGATTCTCGCGAGATTCGGATTCTATATAAGCAGCCGCGCGTCGCCGCCATTTTCACTCGTGCATTGGAAATGTTAGGGAGAGGACGTGGCTGGCGTCCTCTCTGTGTATTGTTGATGCAAATATTTGTGCTTGCTTATTGCTTAATTGTGGGGACTGGGGAGCAGCTGTATATTAATAATATAGGAGGAGTACAGTGCAGAGTTTTGCTGATCAGTGACCACCAGTTTTATCCGTTCTCTGCCTGAAAAAAAAACGCTCCTTATCTGTGCTCAGTGTGCTGCATATATCTGTGCTTACACTGCTTAATTGTGGGGACTGGGGAGCAGCTGTATTATATAGGAGGAGTACAGTGCAGAGTTTTGCTGACAGTGACCACCAGTATACGTTGTCTGCCTGAAAAACACTCCATATCTGTGCTCAGTGTGCTGCATATCATTTGTGCTCACACTGCTTTATTGTGGGGACTGGGGACCACCAGTATATTATATAGGAGGAGTACAGTGCAGAGTTTTGCCTGCCTGAAAAACACACCATATCTGTGCTGCATTGTAGTATATAGTAGGAGTACAGTGCATAATTTTGCTGACCACCAGTATATAATATATAGGAGTACGGTACAGAAGGCCACTGCTGTACCTACCTCTGTGTCAACAAGTATACTATCCATCCATACCTGTGGTGCATTTAAGTTTTGCACAGTTTGCTGACCACCAGTATATAATATATAGCATTACGGTACAGTAGGCCACTGCTCTACCTACCTCTGTGTCGTCATTCGTCAAGTATACTATCCATCCATACCTGTGGTGCATTTCAGTTGTGCGCAGTATATATAGTAGTAGGCCATTGCTATTGATACTGGCATATAATTCCACACATTAAAAAATGGAGATCAAAAATGTGGAGGTTAAAATAGGGAAAGATCAAGATCCACTTCCACCTCGTGCTGAAGCTGCTGCCACTAGTCATGGCCGAGACGATGAAATGCCATCAAAGTCGTCTGCCAAGGCCGATGCCCAATGTCATAGTAGAGAGCATGTAAAATCCAAAAAACAAAAGTTCAGTAAAATGACCCAAAAATCAAAATTGAAAGCGTCTGATGAGAAGCGTAAACTTGCCAATATGCCATTTACGACACGGAGTGGCAAGGAACGGCTGAGGCCCTGGCCTATGTTCATGGCTAGTGGTTCAGATTCACATGAGGATGGAAGCACTCATCCTCTCGCTACAAAAATGAAAAGACTTAAGCTGGCAAAAGCACAGCAAAGAACTGTGCGTTCTTCTAAATCACAAATCCCCGAGGAGAGTCCAATTGTGTCGGTTGCGATGCCTGACCTTCCCAACACTGGACGGGAAGAGCTTGCGCCTTCCACCATTTGCACGCCCCCTGCAAGTGCTGGAAGGAGCACCCGCAGTCCAGTTCCTGATAGTCAAATTGAAGATGTCACTGTTGAAGTACACCAGGATGAGGATATGGGTGTTGCTGGCGCTGGGGAGGAAATTGACAAGGAGGATTCTGATGGTGAGGTGGTCTGTTTAAGTCAGGCACCCGGGGAGACACATGTTGTCCGTGAGACGAATATGGCCATTGACATGCCTGGTCAAAATACGAAAAAAATCAGCTCTTCGGTGTGGAATTATTTCAACACAAATGCGGACAACAGGTGTCAAGCCGTGTGTTGCCTTTGTCAAGTTGTAATAAGTAGGGGTAAGGACGTTAACCACCTCGGAACATCCTCCCTTATACGTCACCTGCAGCGCATTCATCATAAGTCAGTGACAAGTTCAAAAACTTTGGATGACAGCGGAAGCAGTCCACTGACCACTAAATCCCTTCCTCTTGTAACCAAGCTCCTGCAAACCACACCACCAACTCCCTCAGTGTCAATTTCCACCTTACACAGGAAAGCCAATAGTCCTGCAGGCCATGTCACTGGCAAGTCTGACGAGTCCTCTCCTGCCTGGGATTCCTCCGATGCATCCTTGAGTGTAACGCCTACTGCTGCTGGCGCTGCTGTTGTTGCTGCTGGGAGTCGATCGTCATCCCAGAGGGGAAGTCGGAAGACCACTTGTACTACTTCCAGTAAGCAATTGACTGTCCAACAGTCCTTTGCGAGGAAGATGAAATATCACAGCAGTCATCCTGCTGCAAAGCGGATAACTCATGTCTTGTCAGCCTGGGTGGTGAGAAACGTGGTTCCGGTATCCACCGTTAATTCAGAGGCAACTAGAGACTTGATTGAGGTACTGTGTCCCCGGTACCAAATACCATCTAGGTTCCATTTCTCTAGGCAGGCGATACCGAAAATGTACACAGACGTCAGAAAAAGAGTCACCAGTGTCCTAAAAAATGCAGTTGTACCCAATGTCCACTTAACCACGGACATGTGGACAAGTGGAGAAGGGCAGACTCAGGACTATATGACTGTGACAGCCCACTGGGTAGATGTATTGCCTCCTGCAGCAAGAACAGCAGCGGCGGCACCAGTAGCAGCATCTCGCAAACGCCAACTCGTTCCTAGGCAGGCTACGCTTTGTATCACCGCTTTCCATAAGAGGCACACAGCTGACAACCTCTTACGGAAACTGAGGAACATCATCGCAGAATGGCTTACCACAATTGGACTCTCCTGGGGATTTGTGACATCGGACAACGCCACCAATATTGTGCGTTCATTACATCTGGGCAAATTCCAGCACGTCCCATGTTTTGCACATACATTGAATTTGGTGGTGCAGAATTATTTAGAAAACGACAGGGGCGTGCAAGATATGCTGTCGGTGGCCCGAAGAATTGCGGGCCACTTTCAGCATTCAGCCACCGCGTGCCGAAGACTGGAGCACCACCAAACACTCCTGAACCTGCCCTGCCATCATCTGAAGCAAGAGGTGGTAACGAGGTGGAATTCAACCCTCTATATGCTTCAGAGGATGGAGGAGCAGCAAAAGGCCATTCAAGCCTATACATCTGCCCACGATATAGGCAAAGGAGGGGGAATGCACCTGACTCAAGCGCAGTGGAGAATGATTTCAACGTTGTGCAAGGTTCTGCAAACCTTTGAACTTGCCACACGTGAAGTCAGTTCAGATACTGCCAGCCTGAGTCAGGTCATTCCCCTCATCAGGCTTTTGCAGAAGAAGCTGGAGACATTGAAGGAGGAGCTAAAACAGAGCGATTCCGCTAGGCATGTGGGACTTGTGGATGGAGCCCTTAATTCGCTTAACCAAGATTCATGGGTGGTCAATCTGTTGAAATCAGAGCACTACATTTTGGCCACCGCGCTCGATCCTAGATTTAAAACCTACGTTGTATCTCTCTTTCCGGCAGACACAAGTCTGCAGAGGTTCAAAGACCTGCTGGTGAGAAAATTGTCAAGTCAAGCGGAACGTGACCCGTCAACAGCTCCTCCTTCACATTCTCCCGCAACTGGGGGTGTGAGGAAAAGGCTAAGAATTCCGAGCCCCCCCCGCTGGCGGTGATGCAGGGCAGTCTGGAGCGAGTGCTGACATCTGGTCCGGACTGAAGGACCTGCCAACGATTACTGACATGTGGTCTACTGTCACTGCATATGATTCTCTCACCATTGAAAGAATGGTGGAGGATTATATGAGTGACCGCATCCAAGTAGGCACGTCAGTACGTATACTGGCAGGAAAAAGAGGCAATTTGGAGGCCCTTGCAGAAACTGGCTTTATTTTACCTAAGTTGCCCACCCTCCAGTGTGTACTCCGAAAGAGTGTTTAGTGCAGCCGCTCACCTTGTCAGCAATCGGCGTACGAGGTTACTTCCAGAAAATGTGGAGAAGATGATGTTCATCAAAATGAATTATAATCAATTCCTCCATGGAGACATTCACCAGCAATTGCCTCCAGAAATTACACCGGGACCTGAGATGGTGGATTCCAGTGGGGACGAATTAATAATCTGTGAGGAGGGGGATGTACACAGTGAAAGGGGTGAGGAATCGTGAGGAGGGGGATGTACACAGTGAAAGGGGTGAGGAATCGGAGGATGATGATGAGGTGGACATCTTGCCTCTGTAGAGCCAGTTTGTGCAAGGAGAGATTGATTGCTTCTTTTTTGGTGGGGGCCCAAACCAACCAGTCATTTCAGTCACAGTCGTGTGGCAGACCCTGTCACTGAAATGATGGGTTCGTTAAAGTGTGCATATCCTGTTTATACAACATAAGGGTGGGTGGGAGGGCCCAAGGACAATTCCATCTTGCACCTCTTTTTTTCTTTCATTTTTCTTTGCATCATGTGCTGTTTGGGGACAATTTTTTTGAAGTGCCATCCTGCCTGACACTGCAGTGCCACTCCTAGATGGGCCAGGTGTTTGTGTCGGCCACTTGTGTCGCTTAGCTTAGTCGCACAGCGACCTTGGTGCGCCTCTTTTTTTCTTTGCATCATGTGCTGTTTGGGGACTATTTTTTTGAAGTGCCATCCTGCCTGACACTGCAGTGCCACTCCTAGATGAGCCAGGTGTTGGTGTCGGCCACTTGGGTCGCTTAGCTTAGCCATCCAGCGACCTCGGTGCAAATTTTAGGACTAAAAATAATATTGTGAGGTGTGAGGTGTTCAGAATAGACTGAAAATGAGTGGAAATTATGGTTATTGAGGTTAATAATAATATGGGATCAAAATGACACCTAAATTCTATGATTTAAGCTGTTTTTGAGGTTTTTTTGTAAAAAAAAAAACACCCGAATCCGACAAAAAATTTTCAGGGAGGTTTTGCCAAAACGCGTCCGAATCCAAAACACGGCCGCGGAACCGAATCCAAAACCCGAAAAATTTCCGGTGCACATCACTAATATATATATATATATATATATATATATATATATATATATATATATATATATATATATATATATATATATATATATATATATATATATATATATATATATATATATACATATACATAGCCAAAGAAAGAAGGCGGCACTCAGAGTCTCAAAAACTTGGTGAAAAACGACCCGTGTTTATTTCAATGTTTCGGGGGACGGACCCCCGTCTTCAGGAAACACAATACAAGTGTGGCACACTGTGTACAAACTTTAAATAACTCACCCCTCCGTGAAACGCCAGCCTCCGGTGCGAAGGCGCCGCCCGCGGCTCCGGGTCCCGAACTTCCGGACACGTGACTCCTCTGTTCTCGGAAGCTACGTCACCACGTAGCCCGACGGCGCCCTGCAGCGGCTGTTGGCATGGAAACATGTCAATAAATACATCATTATAATACAAACAATGTGTGCATAAAAATTAGACTCCGTGCAGCCCGTTAGCAGAGCGCCAGCAGGGCTAGACAGATGTGATATTTATAAAACTGTGATATTGATAAAACTGTTGTTAATGGACAAACATAAGTGTATCAAATGTTATAAATAGTGACATCTTAAGACACACTGGATAGCATTGCTCCAGTGTGAAGCGTGGTGAAGTAAAACTGTATGATACTCCGGATCCTGCAAGAACCTGACAAAGCTACACATAAAACTATTTGAATATTAGAAACATAGCACCCATTCTGATGGCTCCAGACTCAATAATGTTACTTGTATGCAACAAACCCAATCTCTCTTTACACTGTAGGGCATAGCAGCCTCCTAATCAGAACAAACTGCATAGATTATTAATCTGTATATGGCCCACTTCTATTAAAGGAAACAGCTCAGCCCTAGGCTGTCATTCAAACCCCTAGGGTTGATGGTGTCTAGTTTGTAGATCCATCGCGATTCAAGTTGTAGCAGTTTTTTTGCCCTATTTCCTCCCCGAAGGGAGGCTGGGACCTGATCTACAATTTTATATCGCAAGGAAGCTAATGGATGTCTTACGTGGGCAAAATGCCGCGCCACTGGTTGCTCACTAACACCCGATTGTAGTGCTGCCCGGATGGCCGATCTATGTTGGGCCATCCTTTCCTTAAACTGGCATTGTGTTTTTCCTACGTAGTAGGAGCTACAGGGGCAAATAAGAACGTAAATTACAAAGTTGGAACTGCATGTCAGTGGCCATTTAATTGGGATCTTTTTCCCAGTATGGGGATGTGATATATAGTTCCCTGTCAGCATATAGCTACAGGTCGTGCATCCAAGGCATTTATAGCATCCTGGCTTGCGACTGAGAAAATTGTGACAGTTGGTGTACTTTTAAACCCTGTAACGTCACTTTTCACCAGCAGATCTTTCAAGTTTGCACTGCGGGTGTAGCATGGCATGATTTTTTTTATGTTGTAAAGTGGGTAAACTGGGGTCCGATGCCACCATCGGCCACAATTGTTTCATTTGTTTACCCGTTCTCTGACTGGCTGTATTAAATTCGTTAATCCATGGTACCCTATTGTCAGGGGATTTAACTGAATGACTTTGGAGTAACTCCAATCTATTCTTGGCAGTTGCTTTCTTTCTCGCTGTCTGTAACAGTTTCAGAGGGTATCCTCTTTGTAAAAATTTCTCTGTCATACGATTTAGTTGTAACTCCAATTCCTCGGGTTCACTGGTAATCCTGCGCACCCTGAGGAATTGGGAAAAAGGTAAACCCTGACTGTGGCTGGGGGGTGGAAGCTATCAAACCGCAACAGAGTGTTGCGGTCTGTGGGTTTTGTGTAAATGGATGTTTGAATGTTACCATCTTTAACCATAATTTTAACATCCAAGAAACAGATTTCTTGTTCATTCATGACTAAAGTGAGCTTTACAAGGCTGTCTGAGGCGTTATGTTTATCAACCAGGGATCTCAAGGCCTCTGGGTCCCCATCCCAAAACAGCAGCAAATCATCTATATACCTATTGTCACAACTGAGGGCCTGAGCTGACGGGAGGCAGCCTCAGTTGTAGGGGCTGAGATGTAACGGAACCTGGGAGGTTGTATCAGACCCCTAGACATGTAAGTAACATGTAGAATAACTGCCCGAAGGCGTGACCACGACAACCAGGATAAAAGTCAATGATGTTTATTATGACAAACTCCGTAACACAGCAGCAGTAAAAGGAAACATAAAAGTCAACAGAGGATAAATACAATTCCTGGGTACTACAGGGTGGCAAGGGCCACAGGCACTGGTAGTGTGAGACAGTTCTTATAATCTTCTAGTTGGAAAGTCCTTACCAGGCCTGACTGTAGCAATGGAGAGAACCCAGGATCGTACCAGCTGATGTTCCAGGAAAGGCTGGGCTGCTGAAGGTAAAACGGCTGCTGTGGATACTGGCTGGAACCAGACTGTTGTTGGTACGGAGTGGATACTGGCTGGAACCAGTTAAATAGTAAACGAACTTGAGAGCGATGAAATAATAATGAAGTTTGGAGTTTGAGAGCGGTGAAATAATAATACCGGTGGAGAGTGGTAAACTGCAGAAAAGGACACCGGCCCTTTAAGAGAAGCTATATACTGCTGGAAGCTGGGCTGGAAGCAGGTGATTGTTTGAGAGCGGTGAAATAATAATACCGGTGGAGAGTGGTAAACTGCAGAAAGGACACCGGCCCTTTAAGAGAAGTTGTACACTGCTGGAAGCTGGGCTGGAAGCAGGTGATTGTTGTAGCTGGAAACAGGTGAGTCCAGAATGGATCGGAGAGTCAGGCTACACCGCAGATGGAATGCTGGTGCGGATCTCTATAGCAGAAGTCTGGAGACAGGAGCTGGAACCTGGAAGACAACCACAGGAGAGAGACAAACTGGAACTAGGTTAGACAACCAAAGCACTGACGCCTTCCTTGCTCAGGCACAGCTTACTTATACCTGCAGCAAGGAAGGGGTTGGCTAGGCAATTATGCAAATCAACAATACAGACAGCAGATTGGTGGAAATGCTCAGATGACAAAATCCAAGATGGCTGCGCCCATGCAGACACTTGGAGGGAAGTTTGGTTTGTAATCCATGTGAGAATTGAAACAGTAATGGCGACGCCGGCCACAGGAGACAGGAGACGCCAGACTGACAAGCGCACATTTAACCACGCGGGCACAGCGGAGGCCGCGGCTGATGAAATCACCACTCTGACATTCTGCATGTGGAAACTCAGGAACAGCGGGATCCGGTCCTGGAATGCTGAGCCAGCCTTAGGAGGCATCTGAAGGGTAAGTAATGGCGTCCAGATACCCGGATCGTGACAGCACCCCCCCCCTTTAGGAGTGGCCCCAGGACACTTCTTAGGCTTTAAAGGAAACTTTGCGTGAAAATTTCGGACCAAGGCAGGAGCATGGACGTCTGAGGCATTGGTCCAAGAGCGTTCTTCGGGACCATAGCCCTTCCAGTCAATGAGGTATTGTAACTGACCGTAACGGAAACGTGAGTCCAAAATCTTGGCCACCTCGTACTCGACTCCCCGTTGAGTCTGAACTTTGGGAGCTGGAGGAAGTGCGGAATGAAACCGATTCAGGATCAGCGGTTTCAGCAAAGAAACATGAAATGTCCTGGGTATTTTCAAGAAGGATGGTAACTGTAACCTATAGGCAACAGGATTGATGACTTGTTCAATCTTGAAGGGTCCGATGTAGCGAGGTGCAAATTTCATGCTGGGAACTCTCAACCTCAAATTCTTCGTGGACAGCCACACACGATCACCCACCTTGAGAGCAGGAACCGCTCTACGCTTCCTATCGGCAAACTTCTTATACCTGAATGAGGCTTTAAGCAGGGCTGCGCGGACGTTCCTCCAGTTATTTGAAAACTGACGCAAGGTGACATCCACTGCTGGAACAGAAGTTGCGGGAAGCGGTTGGAATTCTGGGACTTTAGGGTGGAATCCATAATTAATGAAGAATGGTGTAGAAGAAGATGAGGAATGGTATTGATTGTTGTGGCTGAACTCGGCCCAAGGAAGGAGTTGAACCCAGTCATCTTGAGAGGAAGACACATATATACGGAGGAAGGCCTCCAAGTCCTGATTCACCCTCTCGGTTTGACCATTGGTCTGAGGATGGTAAGCCGTGGAAAACTTTAACTTGACTTGGAGGGCTTGACACAAACTTCGCCAAAATTTGGCTACAAATTGTACTCCACGATCCGAGATGATCTCTTCAGGAAGACCGTGAAGTCGGAAGATCTCTTGTATAAACACTTGAGCCAACTTGGAAGCTGACGGAAGACCGGTGAGAGGGATGAAATGTGCCATCTTGGTGAACCGGTCAACTACCACCCAGATAGTATTAAACTTGTTGCAGATAGGTAGATCGGAAACAAAGTCCATCGACAAATGGGTCCAAGGTCGACGGGGAACAGATAATGGAACCAGTTGCCCCGCAGGCGACTGGCGGGAGACTTTGTGTTGGGCACACTTTGGGCAGGAGGCAATAAATTCCATAACGTCCTTCTTCAGAGTTGGCCACCAATAGGACCTAGAAATAAATTCAAGGGTTTTCTGAATGCCTGTATGTCCAGCAAAACGGGAAGCATGGGCCCAATGCATGAGCTTCTTCCTTAGAACTGGCTTAACAAAACTTTTCCCGGGTGGAGGCGTAGAGTCCATCCCTACCGTGGAGAATGCCAACGGATTAATAATAGGATGCTTGGCTGCAGACTCGGACTCATTTTCTTGCTCCCATGAGCGGGAAAGGGCATCGGCCTTACGATTCTGAGAACCCGGACAGAACTGGAGTTTAAAGTCAAACCTAGAGAAGAAAAGTGCCCATCTGGCCTGACGAGGATTCAGACATTGTGCGCCTTTGAGATATAAAAGATTTTTGTGGTCGGTAAGTATGGTGATTGAGTGGGAAGCTCCCTCCAACAGGTATCTCCACTCTTCCAGAGCGAGCTTGATGGCTAGCAACTCCTGATCGCCAATGGCATAGTTGCGCTCAGCTGGGGAGAACTTCCGGGAGAAGAAACTGCAAGGATGTAGATGTCCATCTTTGGCCCTCTGGGATAACACTGCTCCTACTCCAACGGAGGAGGCATCTACCTCTAAGATAAAAGGAGAGTCGGTGTCGGGCTGTTTCAGAACTGGTGCAGAGATGAACCGTTGCTTCAGAAGGTGAAAGGCCTGTGTAGCTTCCTCGGACCACTTGGACGGATTAGCACCTTTCTTGGTTAATGCAGTGATAGGCGCCACAATGGTGGAAAAGTCTCGTATAAATTTTCTATAATAATTGGCGAACCCTAAGAACCTCTGGACCCCTTTGAGGCTTAAGGGTATAGGCCAATTCTGGATTGCTTGGAGTTTCTCAGGATCCATCTCTAGTCCGGAACCGGACACAATGTAACCTAGAAACGGAATGGTTTTAACTTCAAACACACACTTCTCCAATTTACAATAGAGGTGATTGACACGGAGACGGGAAAGAACCTCTTTTACCCAGAAACGATGATCTTCGAGATTATTAGCAAAGATGAGGATGTCGTCTAGATAAACCACGACATGGCGGTACAAGATGTCCCTGAAAATCTCATTCACGAAGTGCTGGAAGACTGCTGGAGCGTTGCTCAATCCGAAGGGCATGACGAGGTACTCATAATGTCCGTCACGGGTGTTAAAGGCGGTCTTCCACTCGTCACCCTCACGGATTCGGATGAGATTGTAGGCACCCCTCAAGTCCAGCTTTGTGAAAATAGTTGCACCACTAACTCTATCAAAGAGCTCGGTAATCAGGGGTAAAGGGTATCGGTTCTTGACGGTAATGTCGTTCAGACCTCTGTAGTCGATGCACGGACGCAGACCACCGTCTTTCTTCTTAACGAAGAAGAAGCCTGCGCCGGCTGGAGAAGAAGATGGTCGGATGAAACCCTTCGCCAGGTTCTCTTTGATGTACTCTTCCATGGAGTGTGTCTCAGGCAGAGACAACGGATAAGTTCGGCCTCGCGGTGGAACCTTCCCTGGAATGAGGTCGATTGGGCAGTCCCATTCTCTGAGGAGGAAGGATATCAGCAGAGGCTTTACTGAACACGTCCGTGAAGTCTTGATATGGAGGAGGCGGAACATCAGATGACCTGGGGAAGGAAGAACAAACAGGAAGAACTTTGGCTAAACAAGTCTCAGCACAGGAGGGACCCCATGCCAGTATTTGCGTAGTCGTCCAGTCAATTGAATGGTTGTGGAGACGGAGCCATGGAAGGCCTAAAACCACTGGATGTGTGGCTCTTGGAATCACTAAAAAAGAAATATACTCAGAATGAAGAACTCCCACTCTCAGACGAACTGGAAGAGTCCTTAAGGAAATGACTGCGTCAAAAATCTTGCTGCCATCCACGGCAGTCAAAGAGATGGACGAGGACAGTCTCTCGGTAGGTAGGGACCACCGTTTAACATAAGCTTCGGTTATGAAATTCACAGCTGCTCCGGAATCAAGGAGGGCAATGACGTTCCTGTAACGTTGAGCAATTTGGAGCGACACAGGGAGGTTACAGTCATGAGGAGATGGAGAGGAGATCATTACTCCTAGCCGGCCCTCTCCTTGGCGAGCTAGGATCTGGAGTTTCCCGGACGTTTGGGACAGGCATTGATAGTGTGCGACGGAGCTGCACAGTAGAGACAGAGAGACTCAGAGAGACGTCTTCGGCGCTCAGCGGGGGATAGACGGGAACGACTAATTTGCATAGGCTCATCCTTGGATGGAGATGGTTGACGAGGAGGAGGAGCAGAAGATTTAGGAGTAGATGATCTTCCTCGCTCGGTTGCTCTCTCTCTGAAACGTAGATCAACCTTCGTGCAAAGAGAAATTAGCTCATCCAACTTAGAGGGCAAGTCTCTGGTAGCTAACTCATCCTTGATGCGTTCTGATAAGCCATGCCAGAATGCAGCATACAGGGCCTCGTCGTTCCATGCCAGTTCGGATGCCAGGATTTTAAACTGTATAAGATACTGTCCCACAGTACGTGTTCCCTGGCGTAAACGGAGAATCTCAGATGAAGCAGATGTTATCCGGCCTGGCTCGTCGAAGATGCGCCTGAATGTAGCTACAAAGTCAGTATAAGAGGATAGCAGGGGATCAGACTTCTCCCATAAAGGTGATGCCCAGTCAAGGGCTGAGCCACTGAGAAGGGAGATGATATAGGCAATTTTGGTACGGTCACTGAAGAAATTGCCAGGTAGAAGCTCAAAGTGGATTTCACATTGATTGAGAAATCCCCTGCAGAACCTTGGAGATCCATCAAATTTTGCTAGCGTTGGAAGATGAAGATGTGGACTGGAAATGGGTAAGGTGGGTGGGGTTACAGCTGGTGTCACTGTAGTGGACGCACCGGACGTGCCAGGTCCACGGAGGGTCGTTTGAATCCCATCCAGCCGTGTAGAGAGATCCTGGAGACAGCGGATGATGTGGCCCTGTGCAGCCTCCTGATGTTCAAGTCGGGCTGTCAGTTCTTGCATCGGCCTGGCCGCTTGATCCTGGTCTCCGGCTGGATTCATTAGGTCAGTGCTTACTGTCACAACTGAGGGCCTGAGCTGACGGGAGGCAGCCTCAGTTGTAGGGGCTGAGATGTAACGGAACCTGGGAGGTTGTATCAGACCCCTAGACATGTAAGTAACATGTAGAATAACTGCCCGAAGGCGTGACCACGACAACCAGGATAAAAGTCAATGATGTTTATTATGACAAACTCCGTAACACAGCAGCAGTAAAAGGAAACATAAAAGTCAACAGAGGATAAATACAATTCCTGGGTACTACAGGGTGGCAAGGGCCACAGGCACTGGTAGTGTGAGACAGTTCTTATAATCTTCTAGTTGGAAAGTCCTTACCAGGCCTGACTGTAGCAATGGAGAGAACCCAGGATCGTACCAGCTGATGTTCCAGGAAAGGCTGGGCTGCTGAAGGTAAAACGGCTGCTGTGGATACTGGCTGGAACCAGACTGTTGTTGGTACGGAGTGGATACTGGCTGGAACCAGTTAAATAATAAACGAACTTGAGAGCGATGAAATAATAATGAAGTTTGGAGTTTGAGAGCGTTGAAATAATACCGGTGGAGAGTGGTAAACTGCAGAAAAGGACACCGGCCCTTTAAGAGAAGCTATACACTGCTGGAAGCTGGGCTGGAAGCAGGTGATTGTTTGAGAGCGGTGAAATAATAATACCGGTGGAGAGTGGTAAACTGCAGAAAGGATACCGGCCCTTTAAGAGAAGTTCTACACTGCTGGAAGCTGGGCTGGAAGCAGGTGATTGTTGTAGCTGGAAACAGGTGAGTCCAGAATGGATCGGAGAGTCAGGCTACACCACAGATGGAATGCTGGTGCGGGTCTCTATAGCAGAAGTCTGGAGACAGGAGCTGGAACCTGGAAGACAACCACAGGAGAGAGACAAACTGGAACTAGGTTAGACAACCAAAGCACTGACGCCTTCCTTGCTCAGGCACAGCTTACTTATACCTGCAGCAAGGAAGGGGTTGGCTAGGCAATTATGCAAATCAACAATACAGACAGCAGATTGGTGGAAATGCTCAGATGACAAAATCCAAGATGGCTGCGCCCATGCAGACACTTGGAGTGAAGTTTGGTTTGTAATCCATGTGAGAATTGAAACAGTAATGGCGACGCCGGCCACAGGAGACAGGAGACGCCAGACTGACAAGCGCACATTTAACCACGCGGGCACAGCGGAGGCCGCGGCTGATGAAATCACCACTCTGACATTCTGCATGTGGAAACTCAGGAACAGCGGGATCCGGTCCTGGAATGCTGAGCCAGCTTTAGGAGGCATCTGAAGGGTAAGTAATGGCGTCCAGATACCCGGATCGTGACACCTATAATACAATATTACATGTGTGGAGATGGCCGTGTTCGTGAAGAACAACTGTCTCTCCACCTCCCACATGTAGGCATTGGCAAGGGATGGAGCCACTGCGGACCCCATGGCACAGCCGGCGATTTGCTGAAAAAACCGCCCAATAAACAAAAAATAATTCTTTGTTAACGTAAACTCTAATAACTGCATAAACAGAGAGTGCCGGACTGCAGCGAGGAGTGTATATATATATATATATATATATATATATATATATATATATATATATATATATATATATATATATATATATATATATATATATATATATATATATATATATATATATATAGTTATTTGGGCTTCTACCTGGATGAGACAGCCGTTGACACAGGCCTTGTCCTCTAAGATTACTGTGTCTGCTGTGGAGAGGTTATCTGCAATCTGGAATTGGACAAGATTGTTGCTACGGTGGCAGTGTGCATGAGTGCTTTACTTCCATGGCACAACCCAAGTCTACAATGTTTACTTTTCTTTCTGTTCATCCACAGGGAAAGGCCAGGGTTCTTCCTAAAAACAGTGAGGTAAGTAGACTTGGTCCACCAGACCACCCACTACAAAGCCATCTGACAAACCTTCCAAATGACTTGGCAGGACCCCAGTGTGGGAGGCCGGCTTCTGCTTTCCTCCGATGTATGGATGGGGACCACAACAGATGCCTTGGTCAGAGGGCTAGTTTCCCAAGGTTACACACTAATTTTTCAGAAGCACCTTCCAGCCTGGTTCTTTTTTACTGGCTTTCCAGTACTTCCAGGAAAAGCAAATGCTCTCAAGAAATCTGTTTGATTCCTTCTGGTCTTCAGGATAATCATCCCTGTTCCCCCGTCTCAAAGAGAGATGGATTTTTACACCAACTTATTCCTGGTCCAGTGTCTGGATGGTTCGTTTCAGCCCATCCTCAGTCTGAAGGTGCTGAACAGGTATCTGCAGATTCCCAGGTTCTGCATGGAGTCTCTTCACTCCATCATTCTGGCTATGAAACAGGGGGACTTTACAGCATCATTTGCGTGTACAGGATACCTAGTTACATATTCCCATTCAAGTCAGTCACCAATTCTTTCTCAGATTTGTGGTATAGAATAATCACTACCAGTTCCAGGCCTTGTTATTTAGCAGTCCATGCACCTTTGTTGCAGGAGCATCAGAATCTTGCCATATCTAGACAACCCCTGGGCCCGGTCTCCAGATGTCCTGGCGGTGTATCTTCTACAGTCACACAGGTGGATAGTCAATTGGTGGAAATCAACCTTGACACCTTAACAGGAGCTGCTGCACTTTGGAGATTTACTGGATTCCAGCAGACAAGATTCAGGACCTGCAATCCCTTGTTCGCGCATTCCTGAGTCCTCCTCAGGTGTTGATCTAGACCTGCATGCAGATGCTTGGCTCTTTGGGCTCCACATTCAACATGGTGAAATACTGTATGCCCAGTTTTACTCCCATCCTCTTCAACTGGAGATGCTAACCCGTTGTAACAAGTACCATCTGCACCTCAAGGCACAGACAATCATTCTCTCGAGAGGGAGGTTTGTCACTCCCTCTTGTGGCTACACAAGTCACACCTGGGTGGGGACCTCCCCTTTTGGATCCAGGACTGGGTCCTACTCACACCGGTCCATGGATGGCTCAGTTGAGCCGATTATCCATCAGTGTCCTGGATCTCAGATTAGTATACAGGGTGCTTTGCTTAGCACAGCCTCTCCTACTCCAGGGTCGTCTTGTCAGGGTGCAGTCAGACAATGCGAAAGCTGTCACCTACATAATCCACCAGGGTGGTACTCGATTCATGTGCCATGAGGAGGTCAGCC